>NC_137686.1:9881265-10056265 GCF_963989245.1 Nansenia antarctica | reverse complement strand
TCAGAAACATTTTAATAAATGTCAGCGTTGCTGAAAATCAATGACACACTCGCTCATGCAATGGATATGGATGTTAACATATAACATGGATATCAATAATAACTTTAATTATTGCATTTGAGGTGCACTCATTTTCTAGGAGGTGCTGTATAAGAATGTGTGGTCTGTAGAGGTTTTTGTACAGTGTTTCTGGGTTTCCTGTCACTGTGGGCGTCAGGGCGCAGTAGTAGAGAGCAGAGTCTGTCACTTCAGCAGAGGAGATCTCCAGAGAAACCTGAGTTTGGTCTCTATTCCGTCTGACAGTCATTCGACCCTCTTTCGTCTGTTCAGAAAACATAATCAGGAGGAACTGTGGAGGTGATCCAGGGTTCTGGTGATACCACTGGAGATTCTGTGCAGATGAGTAGTTACATGATAGTGTGATATTGCTGCCCTCCAGTCCATACACCTCCTCTCTGGTTGGCTCAATGGTCTGTCCATCACTACCACCTGTATTAAGATGAGGTATCAGACAGATAAACATGATTACTCTATCTTCAAAACACTAATAGAGCCATGAGATATACTGTAATAACGTCCTATAATGATAACATGTACTGCAAATCTTAATAACTGACTTAAAATGATGTAACTGCAACATGAATTACTCACATGCAATCATCAAAAGCAGAATACATGTATAGATTGGCATCATGACTATAACTGGAGATCAACATGAGAATGATAGTGACTATACTGAATACTCCAAACACACACCTCATGGTTTTGAATGAACTGTCTCCTGTGATTACTGTAACATCTTTAGCTCCACCCTGCTTTGACTTGAAAGATGAACACATGGATGTATGGTTGTAGCAGTCTCTAGGCACAGAGGGAGGTTGACACAGAGGAATGGTACAGAATAATAGTTTTATTTCAGTGGCGCACAGCTCAGCACCGTCACTGACGTGCTGAGCGAGTCTTTTTCCCCCCCCCCCGCTGCTTCTCCCTTTCGGGACCCGCTCCGTCCGCTCCTGGCAGAGCCCTCGCTCTCGCCCCGCTATTCCGCTCCTGGCAGAGCCTCGCTCTCGCCCCGCTATTCCTCCCTTTCGGGACCCGCTCCGTCCGCTCCTGGCAGAGCCCTCGCTCTCGCCCCGCTATTCCGCTCCTGGCAAAGCCCTCGCTCTCGCCCCGCTATTCCTCCCTTTCGGGACCCGCTCCGTCCGCCCGGCTCCCTGCACCTCACCCCCTTTCGGGGTCTCGTGCGTCCTCGCCGCGGCTCTCTCTCTCTCGGTCTCCCAGTGTCTCCGTGCGGCAGGTACTTCCTGCCCTCCTCATCTCCCGAGGGAACAAACACACACAGGTTAAATAGACCAGTGGGACAATGAGTCTGATCACTGACACCTGTCCGTAATCAGCCCATCATTCCCCTCCAACGGCAGTCTAGCTCCCTCTGCAGGCCAGAACGCGCCATGTTCCCCACACATCCCCACCGCCAGTTTCGAGGCCGGGGACACAACCGGCCGATAGCCTACTCCCCCCCCCCATCACGGGAGAGGAAGTCGGCCACGACCATCTGCGCCCCCGGCCTGTGAACCACCGTGAAGTTGAAGGGCTGCAACGCGAGGTACCACCGGGTGATCCTCGCGTTGGTGTCCTTCATGCGGTGGAGCCACTGTAGGGGAGCATGGTCGGAGTAGAGGGTGAACGAGCGCCCCAGCAGGTAGTACCGGAGGGCGCCGACCGCCCACCGAATGGCCAGACACTCCTTCTCCACCGTGCTGTACCTGCCCTCCCGCTCCGACAGCTTTCGGCTCAGGTACAGCACCGGACGGTCGAATCCCTCCACCTGCTGGGTCAGCACCGCCCCCAGCCCTCTATCCTACGCGTCTGTCTGCAGAGAAAAAGGAATGTTAAAGTTAGGAGCATACAAGACTGTCTCCCCACAGAGGGCGTTCTTAATCCCATCGAACGCTACTTGGCACCGCTCACTCCATTGGACCGGATCCGGGGCCCCCTTCCGGGTGAGGTCGGTAAGGGGGCTGGCCAGCTCAGAGAACCCCGGCACAAACTGCCGGTAGTAGCTGGCCAGTCCCAGGAACCGCCTCACGTCCTTCCGGGTCCTGGGCCGCGGGGCGGCGGCGATCGCAGTGGTTTTGTCCACCTGCGGTCGCACCTCCCCACCGCCCAGGATGTACCCCAGATACCGGATCTCCCCCCGCCCGATCACGCACTCGCCGGGTTCGCCGTCAGCCCCGCCTGCCTCAGCGACTGTAGTACCGCAGCCACCCTCTGCATATGCTGCGGCCAGGTGTCCGCATAGACGACAATGTCATCTACGTACGCCGCAGCATACGCAGAGTGCGGCCGCAGAATACGGTCCATCAGCCGCTGAAACGTGGCCGGGGCCCCAAACAACCCGAACGGAAGCGCGGTGAACTGGAATAACCCCCGCGGGGTAGAGAATGCCGTTTTTTCCCGGGCTACCGACGATAATGGTATCTGCCAGTACCCCTTCGTGCAATCCAATGTCGTGTAATATTTAGCCGTGCCAAGCCGGTCCAGGAGCTCGTCGACCCGGGGCATAGGGTAGGCATCGAATTTAGACACCGCGTTCACCCGTCTATAGTCCACACAGAACCGTACAGACCCATCGCGCTTTGTCACCAGCACGATGGGGCTGCACCAGTCGCTGTGCGACTCCTCGACCACGCCCAGTTTTAGCATAGAGTCTAATTCCCGGCTCACCACGTCTCGTTTGTGAGCCGGCAGCCTGTATGGCCGGGTACGTACCGTAACGCCCGGTGGCGTAACTATCTGATGCTCTATGAGGCGAGTACGACCGGGTATAGGGGAGAACACATCTGCGAACCTCTGTTGCAATCGATCAACGTCCGCCCGCTGGTTCGCCGAGAAATGTCGCCTACGCAGGCCGGGGCGCTAGTACTCGTTTTTGGGACCTCCGGCCCGAACTCATCCTTCTCGGGAAGTAGCGTCACCAGGGAAACAGGGACCACGTCGTTCCATTTTTTTAAGAGGTTAATGTGGTATATTTGCGTGCAATCCCCTCTATCCGACCGCACTACCTCGTAGTCTACATCCCCAATTCGCCGTGTGACCACGAATGGCCCTTGCCACTTGGCGAGTAATTTAGAGCTAGACGTGGGCAGTAATACGAGGACTTTGTCTCCCGGTGCGAAATTGCGTAGTCTAGTCCCTCTGTCGTACAGCCGTTTTTGGCGCTCCTGGGCCTCGTGCAAATGCTCCCGTGACATAACCCCCAGTGCGTGGAGCTTTGCTCGTAGGTCCAGGACGTATTGTATTTCGTTCTTACTGTCACTAGACCCTTCCTCCCAGCTTTCCTTAATCAGGTCTAGGACGCCCCGTGGCTTGCGCCCGTATAGGAGCTCAAAGGGGGAAAACCCCGTGGAAGCCTGGGGTACTTCCCGCACTGCGAACAACAGAGGGTCTAACCACTTATGCCAATTACGACTATCTTCGTGAATGAACTTACGGATCATTGACTTAAGCGTCCGATTGAACCGCTCACACAGCCCGTCGGTAGCTGGGTGGTACACGCTCGTTCGGACCGCCTTAATGTCTAACAACCCGTAGAGTTCCCTAAGTGTTCCTGACATAAAGTTAGTGCCTTGGTCGGTGAGGATCTCGTTTGTGGGGTAGTGGTGGTCTAGTGGATAGTGAGTTGGACTTGGGATCGGAAGGTTGTGAGTTCAAATCCCGCCTGAAGCCACACCACTACTAGTGTGCCCTTGGGTAAGGCACTTAGCCCTCAGTTACTCCAGGGGGAATGTCCCTGTAATTCGTAATTGTAAGTCGCTTTGGATAAAAGCGTCTGCTAAATGGCAAAATTATTAAATTATAGGATCTCTTTCGGGATCCCCACCCGGGAGATGACCTGGAATAACGCCTGTGCCACACTCTTTGCAGAGATAGTACGAAGCGGTATTGCCTCGGGGTATCGAGTCGCGTAGTCTATGAGGACTAACACGAACCGATAGCCCTGTGAGCAACGTTCAAATGGCCCGATTATATCCATCCCAATCCGATCGAATGGTGCCTCTACCAGGGGGAGGGGGCACAACGGTGCCCTGGGCACGGCCGGGGGATTGACTAATTGGCACTCGCGGCAGGATGCACACCACAGATGCACCTCTGCCCGATTCCCCGGCCAATAAAATCGAGCCATTATCCGATTGAGTGTTTTGTCGTATCCTAGGTGGCCTGCCATAGGGTTATAATGCGCCGCCTGAAATATAGCTTTCCGGCGGCTCCTAGGTACCAACAACTGGGTCGTTTCCTCGTCCCTGCGAGTGTCACGACTCACTCTATACAGCCTGTCCCTAATCAATACGAAATACGGGTGGGCGCGCACAGCGTCTGGCCGTACCAGCACACCATCAACACTGATCACCTGGTCATAGGCGGAGCGTAGAGTGGCGTCGCGAGACTGCTCGAGGGGGAAGTCGGCTACTGGAGGGAACGCAGGCGGCGGATCTGCGGGTGCCGGACCCACCGCCTCCTCCGGCTCCTCGGCAGCGTCGGACGCCCTCGCATCAGCGCAGAGCCCTGCGCACGCCTCACATTTCCCTTTCGGTCGTGCACGCACCCCCGTGGTTTCCCCTAATACTTGCGGAAACCCAGCCCAATCTAAACCCAAAACTAGGGGGTGCATGAGGCTCGGACTAACCGCCGCCTTGACACTATATTTTTTCCCCCCATAACGAATTTCGATGGGGACCACCGGATACTGGTGACAATCCCCATGTATTGTATACACAGTATCCCAACCCGCGATGCCTCTAACAATGCCCCGGGTCGAACCAGGCGCTGGTGGATCATGGTCTGTCCGGCACCAGAATCCAACAGCGCCTGGTGCGTCTCGCGTTGTACCCTTACTGGGATGTAAAACGCCTGTCCTGGACGCGGGGGAGGGGTCGGACTGCCAACGACGCGGATTACCTGACCCACCTCCATCTCGGGGCAGTCCCGGCGGAGGTGGTCAGGCTGTCCGCATCGCCAGCATCCCTCCTCTACCGCTCGTGGGGCCGTCTGTGGGGTGGAGGTTGGCCCCCCGTGTGTGTTCCTCCCCCCGGTGGCCCGCCTCGTCCTCCGGGCAGGCGTTGGTGGCTCCCGCCGCGGCTCCACCCCAGGCCGTACCCCAGGCCGCGCCCCGCCGACCTGTAGGCGCGGAGCCGGGGTCGGGGTAGGACGCGGGACCGGGGCTGGGCCCGGGGCTGGAGCCTGCGGTCGGGGCAGGTGGTTGTCGGGGAAAGGGTCGAGAACGGCCTCCGGCTCGTCCCGCACCCCCCTCCTCTGGGCCCGAACCCGGGGACCTCCCCCGGGTGGCTCGGTGCGGTCCAGTAGCTCGCGGAGCATGGCCCGCTGCTCCGCCTGTCCCCGCATCAGCTCCGCTGCCATCACCTCCTGCGCCTGTAGCATTCGGGCCAGGTGCGTCACCACCTGGACCGATGAGTCCATGGTCCTCTGGGCGTGTGTGCCGACCCCCTCTCTGTGCCCCACGTTGGGCGCCAGATGTAGCAGTCTCTAGGCACAGAGGGAGGTTGACACAGAGGAATGGAACAGAATAATAGTTTTATTTCAGTGGCGCACAGCTCAGCACCGTCACTGACGTGCTGAGCGAGTCTTTTCCCCCCCCCCCGCTGCTTCTCCCTTTCGGGACCCGCTCCGTCCGCTCCTGGCAGAGCCCTCGCTCTCGCCCCGCTATTGCGCTCCTGGCAGAGCCTCGCTCTCGCCCCGCTATTCCTCCCTTTCGGGACCCGCTCCGTCCGCTCCTGGCAGAGCCCTCGCTCTCGCCCCGCTATTCCGCTCCTGGCAGAGCCCTCGCTCTCGCCCCGCTATTCCTCCCTTTCGGGACCCGCTCCGTCCGCCCGGCTCCCTGCACCTCACCCCCTTTCGGGGTCTTGTGCGTCCTCGCCGCGGCTCTCTCTCTCTCGGTCTCCCAGTGTCTCCGTGCGGCAGGTACTTCCTGCCCTCCTCATCTCCCGAGGGAACAAACACACAGGTTAAATAGACCAGTGGGACAATGAGTCTGATCACTGACACCTGTCCGTAATCAGCCCATCATTCCCCTCCAACGGCAGTCTAGCTCCCTCTGCAGGCCAGAACGCGCCATGTTCCCCACAATGGTGTTGTTGAACAAACCATCCTCCTTATTCATCAGGAGGTTTTGAAGTACGGCTGTCTGTCTCCCTCTACTGGATGTTGTGGAGAAGTGTATTTATTATTGTTATTATCTCCTGGAGGCATTTCAGGCTAACAGAGGCAGGCAGAGGGGCTGTCCTGCCCAAGTAATGGTGCAGTAGGGTAGGCCTCAGTGTTGTTTTTGGTGCAGGCTCTTCAACATCATTCATCCATTCAACATGAGGAAATGTATTTTATTTCATTATAATAGGTCATTTATCTAATTGTAATCCAAATACAATGGTCACTTTTGGGAATCATGTATTGCCCATTTGCAGTTGATGAAATGTGAATTAGTTCATTTATATTCATATAATAAGTTCCTACATTGAGGATGAACCAGTGAGTGTTTTTCTCTTATGAGGCGTCAGTCAGGGAGGTTTTTGTACAGTGTTTCTGGGTTTCCTGTCACTGTGGGCCTCACAGCACAGTAGTAGAGAGCAGAGTCTGTCACTTCAGCAGAGGAGATCTCCAGATCCAAGTGGTTTCCACTAACTTTAGCAGACAATCTTGTGTTTGGATTCAGAGGATCTGCATGCCTTGAGTTAGTCCCTGATCCCAAGATGGACATGAGGAACTCTGGTGGTTTTCCTGCGTCTTGACGATACCAGAAGAAATTATCTGAAGCTGTAGCTGTAGCAGAAATTATCTGAAGCTGTAGCAGTTTTGGAGTAGTTGTAGGAGAGAGTGACATTGGTGCCTTCTACACTAGACACTTCAGTCTGGACTGGAGTGAGGTCCTGAGAACTGACTCCTGCATATGAAAGTATATAGAAATATTCAGTTATTCATGGAAATGAATCTTATATTTTCAGTCATGAATGACATGACTAAGTAGCTCGACATTGAATTTTATTCAATCGTATGAGTATGTCCACATGTTCATGACCTACCCATAACTATCACCAGGAACAACACAGAACACAGCAACACCATCTTAGATGAAACAGAGATGAAGGGACAGAGAGCACTGCTGTTTCTGGAAGTTTCATCCTCTCTTATGTACTTCACTGCCTCTGTAGCCCCTCCCCTGCCACAAGCCCCTCCCCTTAGTGTCAGTAGGTGTGTTTCATGTACTGTAGGTTCATGTGAGGTTTTTGTACAGTGTTTCTGGGTTTCCTGTCACTGTGGGCTGCAGGGCGCAGTAGTAGAGAGCAGAGTCTGTCACTTCAGCAGAGGAGATCTCCAGAGAAACCTGAGTTTGGTCTCTATTCCGTCTGACAGTCATTCGATCCTCTTTCGTCGGTTCAGAAAACATAAGCAGGAGGAACTGTGGAGGTGATCCAGGGTTCTGGTGATACCACTGGAGAGTCTGTGCAGATGAGTAGTTACATGATAGTGTGATATTGCTGCCCTCCAGTCCATACACCTCCTCTCTGGTTGGCTCAATGGTCTGTCCATCACTACCACCTGCATAAAGATGAGGTATCAGACAGAGAAACATGATTACTCTATCTTCAAACACTAACAGAGCCATGAGATATAATAATATCCTAGAATCATGACATTTACTGCACATCTTAATAACTGACTTAAAATGATGTGACTGCAACATGAATTACTCACATGCAATCATCAAAAGCAGAATAAAGGTATAGATTGGCATCATGACTATAACTGGAGATCAACATGAGAATGATAGTGACTATACTGAATACTCCAAACACACACCTCATGGTTTTGAATGAACTGTCTCCTGTGATTACTGTAACATCTTTAGCTCCACCCAGCTTTGACTTGAAAGATGAACACATGGATGTATGGTGTTGTTGAACAAACCATCCTCCTTATTCATCAGGAGGTATTGAAGTACGGCTGTCTGTCTCCCTCTACTGGATGTTGTGGAGAAGTGTATCTCTTATTGTTAATATCTCCTGGAGGCATTTCAGGCTAACAGAGGCAGGCAGAGGGGCTGTCCTGCCCAAGTAATGGTGCAGTAGGGTAGGCCTCAGTGTTGTTTTTGGTGCAGGCTCTTCAACATCATTCATCCATTCAACATGAAATACATTTATTTTATTCCATTATAATAGTATAGTAAACAAAGTAATTTGTTTAAACCAGAATCTAATTGTAATCCAAATGCAATGGCCACTTTTGGGAATCATCTATTGCCCATATGCAGTTAGTGAAATGTAAGTAAAGTTCATATTGAGGATGCGCCACAGAGTGTTTTTATTTATTTATGTCAGGGAGGTTTTTGTACAGTGTTTCTGGGTTTCCTGTCACTGTGGTCGTCACAGCACAGTAGTAGAGAGCAGAGTCTGTCACTTCAGCAGAGGAGATCTCCAGATCCAAGCGGTTTCCACTAACTTTAGCAGACAACTTTGTGTTTGGATTCAGAGGATCTGCATGCCTTGAGTTAGACCCTGATCCCAAGATGGACATGAGGAACTCTGGTCGTTTTCCTGCATCTTGACGATACCAGAAGAATTGATCTGAACCTGTAGCAGTTTTGGAGTAGTTGTAGGAGAGAGTGACATTGGTGTCTTCTACACTAGACACTTCAGTCTGGACTGGAGTGAGGTCCTGAGAACTGACTCCTGCATATGAAAGTATATAGAAATATTCAGTTATTCATGGGAATGAATCTTATATTTTCAGTCATGAATGACATGACTAAGTAGCTCAATATTGAATTTTATTCAATCGCATGACCACATGTTCATGACCTACCCATAACTATCACCAGGAACAACACAGAACACAGCAACACCATCTTAGATGAAACAGAGATGAAGGGACAGAGAGCACTGCTGTTTCTGGAAGTTTCATCCTCTTTTATGTACTTCACTGCCTCTGTAGCCCCTCCCCTGCCACAAGCCCCTCCCCTTAGTGTCAGTAGGTGTGTTTCATGTACTGTAGGTTCATATGAGGTTCTTGTAAAGCGTCTCTGGGTTTCCTGTCACTGTGGGCTGCAGGGCGCAGTAGAAGAGAGCAGAGTCTGTCACTTCAGCAGATTTTACAACAGTAAATAATAAGGGTGCATCAAACCCAGATATTATCAGTTTACTATTAAAACTTCAGGAATCAGGAATTCTCAAATCATGAGAATATTTTAATCTAGAATTGTATGTGAATTCCCTACGTTATCTGACCGAAGTAATTCAATTGTACCTTACTTCTAACAATATGAATATTGAGCACTTACCAAGAAATGTTGAGAGGAGCAAAAACAATATGATGAGCAACATCCTGACGAAGCTTGGAAACAGACTGACAGACTGTGAGAGCTGAGTAAACGCTCCAACCACGCACCACGCACGCACGCACGCACGCACGCACGCACGCACGCACGCACGCACGCACGCACGCACACTACTGCAACTGTTTGCATACAAGCTTGATTTACTTTGCCTTGTTTGATATTTCTCTGTTGATAAGGATCAAGGTAATTCTGAACAGCAAGCCTACATCTAAATGTATGTGTGTCAACTGGTATGTTGACAGAGATACCTTGTTGGATATCAGATAATGTGTTGTTCTTATTGGCACTGTAACAGCAACTAAACAGTGAGAATCAAACGCTCGTAGGGCAGAGTAACACACTAATGCAAAGCAACTTACAGTGAGTAGGACACATGTTTCTGTGGTACCAGTGGAAATACATTATATATATATATTTATCTTGAGCACTATCATGTACAGTATTTATTTGATGCTGCTGACAGTTTGTCTATCATCAGAGAGAGCTCGTTTTGTCATTCAGTATGTTTTGACATCATTTGTGATACTCAAAATAAAGACAATGGATTGTTGTTGAGCAGTGTATCTATTATTGTTATTATCTCCTATAGGCATTTCAGGGTAACAGAGAGGCTGTCCTGCCCAAGTAATGGTGCAGTATGGGTAGGCCTCAGTGTGGTTTTTGCTGTGTTTAATTTGTTTAAACCAGAATATAATTCTAATCTGAAAGTAATGGCCACT
Organism: Nansenia antarctica; assembly: GCF_963989245.1. Lineage (NCBI taxonomy): Eukaryota > Metazoa > Chordata > Actinopteri > Argentiniformes > Microstomatidae > Nansenia > Nansenia antarctica. The sequence continues at coordinate 10,046,140 of NC_137686.1, read as the reverse complement.
TTTGGGAATCATGTATTGCCCATATGCAGTTAGTGAAATGTAAGTAAAGTTCATATTGAGGATGTGTCAGTGTTTTTTTTTTTTACTTCAGTCAGGGAGGTTTTTGTACAGTGTCTCTGGGTTTCCTGTCACTGTGGGCTGCAGGGCGCAGTAGTAGAGAGCAGAGTCTGTCACTTCAGCAGAGGAGATCTCCAGATCCACACGTTTCTGGTCTTTGTCATGTGTGATGTTCAGTCCTGGTATTGGGTTGGTTACCTGTCCTGTGTACTCCATAATGAGGAACTGTGGTGCTGATCCAGGGTTTTGGCGGTACCATGACAGACTGTTAGTTGTGGATGAGCTGGTGTACTTGCAGGAGATGTTAACATTACTACCCTCCATAGAATGCTCTACCTCTCTGTGTGGTGTGATTGTATCTTCTCCAACACTTGAACCTGTGAAAGAGGAGAGGTATGACGCTGTTTAGTAAATACACATTATTTCTGTCTAATATTTATCTAGAAACCCAAACTGTATTACGCTCTGGTTGAGAGAGTCTGCTAAATGGCTAAAATGTAAATGAATTAAATGTTAATAACATGTTCCAGCTGCGTATACATTCAGTATTTCTCATTTGACAAGGAGTGAATTCTTACCCACAAGAGTACAAAACAACATCACTGAATAGAGCAACATCATAGCTAAAGCACTGCGTCAGATAGAGAGACTAGAAGCTTTGCTGAACCAGAGTGATCTTCACTTGGAACATTCACTCTTAAAGGTGACTCTGTTCTGCTCACTGTCTGTTGGGAGTGATGTTGAGCTCCTCCCCTTTAACACAATAGAATGTTGCCTATTGGCTTCAGTGAGACAACCTGTTGCCAATGCACTGTAGTGTACTCATCACTCCACTAGGTGGCAGTGAAAGGTAACAAATTACTCGAGACTAGAAACACTCTCAGGTAATAAGAGGTTTTTGTACAGTGTCTCTGGGTTTCCTGTCACTGTGGGCCTCAGAGCGCAGTAGTAGAGAGCAGAGTCTGTCACTTCTGCTGAGGAGATCTTCAGATACAGTCTTTTTCAATAACTTTAACAGAGAACCTTGTGTTTGGATTTAGAGGATCTGCAGATCTTGTGGTGATCACTGTTCTATATATGGACCAGGGTTTCCGTTAGAAAAAATTGCCGCCGGACATCGTGTCCGGGAAGATTTCGATTTACCGGACAAACGTGATATATTCCGGTCATCATATTAAAATATAATAACATTTTTTTTTTTCAAAATCATATATTTTTTTCCAAATCTAATATAGCTGTTTGTCGCGGTGATTACTGTTGTGTAGCGGCCTATATATGCCATTTAATGTCTATTTCTCATCCGATACGATTAGATGCGAGCTATATAATATATAATAATATAACATGATTCGCATGCGCGCTATGCCATTATGTCCAGCGCTGAACGGGCGCCTCACTGGGAACTGAACAGACAGCATCGATCAATGAACGGACTCCACATTACGTTAACTGAAGTTTGTTAAATTGTTTGGGATTAATGTGAGTTTTCTATTTTCTCTTTCCAGTTTTACCCTTTTTTTATCAATAAAACAACGTCATTTCTATAACCAGGTCTCGCTGGTTGGGAAGGCATTTCGTTTAGCTGCCTGTCAAATCATACTTAATCGGACTCGGGAGTATGACAATGAGGAGAACATAACTGTTTATTGAGAAACAATAGGCAGGCTGGGATACGTATATAAAGAAATACCACAATGTCTAGATGTATAACATTTTATTGAACAGTGCAAGCATGTAGGCTTCTGGCGTGACATCGTACCCCTAACGTTCTTAGGGCTTGTTTGAAAAGCTTAGACTGAAAGTTAGTGCCCTGGTCAGATTGTATAACAAGAGGAAGACCGAATGTGGAAAAAAACGTTGTTAAAGCTTTCACCACTGAGCTGGCTGATATGTTACGCAACGGAACAGCTTCGGGAAAACGAGTAGCAGCGCACATAATAGTGAGCAAATACTGACTTCCACTTTTAGTCCTAGGCAAAGGTCCAACACAATCAATTATTACACGTTCAAATGGCTCCCCTATAGCAGGAATGGGATGCAATGGTGCGGGTGGAATGGATTGATTAGGCTTACCCGCCATCTGACAAGTATGGCAACAGCGCAGTGCTTGGCAACATCCGCCTTCAGTCCGGGCCAAAAGAAATGTTTCAATATCAGCTGATAAGTTTTAGTTATACCTAAATGTCCTGACCACTGGCTCTCATGTGCTACAGATAACACCTGTTGTCTATAACCCACAGGCACAACCACTTGTTTTACAGTATTCCACTCACAACCATTTGCATTAGGAAGAGACCATTTACGCATTAATATCCCATCGTTAAGGAAATAAACTACGTTGCCCCCTATTTCAGATTCCTCACTAGCTGCATGTAAAAAACATTTGTTTAATGACTGATCAGCTACTTGAGCGACACGCAATCGCTCGCCGGTTACAGGCAGAGATAGGGCTGCTTTCCTTCGGAAGTCCACCACCATCTCCACTGTTTTCAGAGCATTTAGCTCCAGATTGTTTAAACTGCACCAGCTCTGCAGCCCCTCGATCTCACCCCTGTAGGCAGATTCGTCCCCCCCGGAGATGAGGCCCACCAGGGTGGTGTCGTCTGCAAACTTCAGGAGCTTGACCGAGGGGTGGCGGGAGACACAGCTGTTGGTGTAAACACCCATCCCCCTGTCATCCCCCGACCCTGTCACCCCCCCCATCCCCCTGTCACCCCCCATCCCCCTGTCACCCCCCATCCCCCTGTCACCCCCCACAGCCCCCGACCCTCTCCTCCCCTCTCCAATGTACCGCACCCCTGGCAACAGTAGCCCCCACTCCCCCTGACACCCCAGCAGCACCCCAGCAGCAACTGCCTCCCCTTACCAACACCAGGAGCCAGGGAGCATGCTTCACACCTGGAGACACCGGTACTCACAGCTTTATAACATCTGAGCAGGTGAGAAGGCAGCTTTCCAGGGTGAATGTGAACAAGTCCAGAGGTCCAGACAACATCAACCCCAGGGTTCTGAAGGTGTGTGCTGGAGAGCTGGCGGACACATTCCAACATCTCTTCAGTCTATCTCTAAGACTGAGGAGGGTGCCACAGCTCTGGAAGACCTCTTGCATCGTCCCAGTGCCAAAGAAGGGACGGCCCAGCACCCCAAATGACTATAGACCTGTCGCCCTGACACCACAGGTCATGAAGATCCTGGAGAGGCTAGTGCTGCAACACCTTAAGCCCCAGGTGAAGGACTTCCTGGACCCCCGGCAGTTCGCATACCAGGAGAGCATGGGGGTGGAGGACGCCATCATTTACATGCTGCACAGGGCCTACACACACCTGGAGAGGCCACAGAGCATGGTGAGGACCATGTTCTTCGACTTCTCCAGTGCATTTAACACTATCAAGCCATCACTGCTGGCTGACAAACTAGCAGTGATGTGTGTGGAGGACTCCCTGACGGCTTGGATCCACAACTACCTCACAGACAGGCGTCAGTATGTGAGACTGCAGGGCTGTCAGTCTGAGGTGGTGGTGTGCAACACCGGTGCCCCCCAGGGAACTGTTCTGTCACCCTTTCTCTTCACCCTCTATACCTCCGACTTCCAGTTTAGCTCCGACCAGTGCCACCTGCAGAAGTTTTCGGATGACTCCTCTATCGTCGGTTACATCACAGACGACAGGGATGAGGAGTACAGGGCCCTGGTGGAGAGCTTCGTGCAGTGGTGCGACACCAACTACCTTTTGCTTAACACCAGCAAAACAAAGGAGTTGGTGGTGGATTTTAGGAGGAAGAGAAGGACCCCAGCCCCCATCACCATCAAGGGGGTGGAAGTCGAGAGGGTGGACTCCTACAGGTACCTGGGAGTACAAATTAATAACAAACTGGACTGGACTGACAACACCGAGGCTCTTCTCAGGAAAGGGCAGAGCAGACTGTTTTTCCTGAGAAGGCTGAGGTCTTTCGGTGTCTGCAACAAGCTGCTGCAAATGTTTTATCAGTCGGTGGTTGCCAGCGTTCTGTTCTTCGCCGTGGCCTGCTGGGGTGGAAACATCTGTGCCAGGGATGCTGCGAAGCTAAACAAACTGGTGAAGAAGGCTAGCTCTGTGGTGGGGACCGGGCTGGACAGCCTAGAGGTGGTGGCAGAACAGAGGATGGGGAAAAAACTGGCGGCCATGCTGGCCAATCCCTCCCACCCGATGTACTGCGAGCTGGCAGGGATGAGGAGCAAGTTCAGCCACAGATTTGTTCTCCCCCGTCAAAGTACAAAAAGATTTGGACAGTCCTTTATTCCAGCTGCACTCCGACTCTACAACCAGGCCCGGCAGGGTGGGGGAGACCTGGAGATGGAACTTTTGGAACTTTTTACTTATTGAGCCTGCACTGTTTTATGTATTTTATTGAATGTTTTTCTGTTTTCTGTACTGAATGTTTTCTGCCCTAACTGAGCTGTTTGACAACAAAATTTCCCCATTGGGGACAATAAAGGTTTTCAAAGGGACTAAAGGGAGAATAGTGCTGGAGACAGGACGCAGCCCTGCGGGGAGCCCGTGCTGGTGGACCTGGAGCTGGAAATGCTCTTCCCCAGCTTCACCCGCTGAGACCTGTCAGTCAGGAAGTCCGTGATCCACCTGCAGGTGGAGACCGGCACCTGCAGCAGGGATAGCTGGTGCTCCAGGATGTGTGGGAGGATCGTGTTGAAGGCCGAGCTGAAGTCCACGAACAGGATCCTGGCGTAGTTGCCTGCAGTGTCTAGGTGTTCTAGTACGTAGTGCAGAGCCATGTTCACGGCGTCCTCCGTGGATCTATTGGCTCTGTACGCGAACTGCAGGGGGTCCAGCACAGGATCCGTGATGAGCTTCAGGTAGGCCAGGACAAGGCGGTCAAGGACCTTCATGACGACAGAGGTCAGAGCGACGGGTCTGTAGTCGTTGAGGCCTGTGACCTTGGCCTTCTTGGGGACGGGGATGATGGTTGATGCCTTGAAGCACGCTGGGACGTGACACAGCTCCAGCGAGGCGTTGAAGATGTGGGTAAACACCGGGGCCAGCTGGTCGGCGCAGTGCTTCAGGACAGAGGGAGAGACGGAATCCGGACCAGCTGCCTTCCGGGGATTCTGCCTCTTAAACAGTCTGTTTACCTCTCGCACTGTGACAGAGAGAGGGGGTGGGGAAAGGGGGGTGGGGGTGGGCGGGGCGGGTGAGGAGGGGGGAGGGAGGGGGGGGAGGGGGGAGGGGGGGGAGGGGGGAGGGTGGGGGTAGCAGGAGGGACATTGGCCCCCCTGGGGGACGGGGGTGGTGGTTGTAGCCGGGGGGTGTGGAGGGAGAGGGCGGGGGTGGGCGGGAACCTCTCTTTCTCAAACCTACAGTAGAACTCGTTCAGCTCATTAGCGAGAGGGAGGTTGTCGGACATCAGCGGGGACCTGGGTTTGTAGTTGGTGATGGTCTTTAGGCCTTTCCAGACGGAGGCGGAATCCCCCTCAGAGAGCTGTTGCTGCAGCTTCTCCGAAAAACGATGCTTCGCCTCCTTCACCGCTTTGGCGAACCTGTACTTGGCCTGCTTGACCCGGTCCACGTCCCCACTGCGCCTAGCCACCTCCTTCTCTGACCTCAGACGCCTGAGTTGGGATGAAAACCAGGGCTTGTCGTTGTTGAAGGACTTCCTGGAGCGGAGGGGGACACACACCTCCTCGCCAAAGCTGATAAATGATGTAACAGTGTCTGTGTATACATCCAGATTGTTACCAGCCTCTGGCCCCGCCCACTCCACCAAGTCCTGGTCACAGCCTGCACTCTCCAACCAGGCGCAGAGTCGCTCACATGCCTCACTGGACCACACCCTGAATCGCCGTACAACAGGTTTAGAGAGTTTTAACCTCTGCCTGTAGCGAGGGATCAGGTGTATGAGGATGTGGTCACTGTAGCCCAGTGCAGCACGGGGGACAGAATGGTAGGCTTGACGAGCTGTACAGTAGCAATGGTCCAGAGTGTTCACCCCCCTGGTGGGACACGTGACTTGCTGCCTGTATTTGGGGAGCGCCCGGCTAAGATTAGCCTGGTTAAAATCCCCCAAAACAACAACAAAACTGTCCGGGTAGCTACGTTCCACACTCATCAATTGCTCTGCCAGTGTGTCTACTGCTGCGGTGATAATAGGAGATCTTTCTTGGTCACGTGGCCGGAAATTATATATTGATGACTCAGAGAGAAGGTTGAATCGTAATCATTGTATTAGGCAGATCTGGGTTGCATTCTCTTGTACAGATGTTTCCAAGGCAGCATGCTCTGTTAAGTCCAAGCTTCAAGCATGGCTACGACATGGCTGGTGCCGAGCCTGGCTGTGGCATAAAGAGATGCCAAGCAAAGTACTGATGTTTGTTACAGCTTATATACAGTTCTCAGAGAGGAAATAGCTTTACCTCGTAACTTACAATACTGACATTAGTTCCCATACATGGCTATTCTGTGTTCATGCTGTTCTGCTCTTGCTGACCACTGCAGTGAGGCTCCTATGTCCTTAGAGTTAAACTGGTCTCACTGTTACTTGATATGGTATGTGCCTGCTCCTAAATATGTTGTTTACTACTGAAAGTGGGCACACCTAAAATATGTTTAAGGTTAAACAATGAGTATTGCAATATTTGATAGGCACACAACATTTGCATATAGTCACACAAAAACGCATCATATCAGCTCACTCTTTTTTTTCCCCATGATGTAAGATTAATTTGACTGGTAAATTATTTCTATTGAAAAACATAAAATAAAGTCAATGAATGACCACATCAGAAATAAATTAGGCATCGGTTCCATCATACAAAGTACATTATATGTCAATATAACAATGTCTGGAAGTAGATCTTCAATCAAAGGAACGGCCTTGTGTTTCTGGTAACAAGGAGTGCTATTTGATTCTTTGATGGTCATCAGTCTTGCACGTGTCCTTGCCTCTGTTCACAGCGTTAATAGGTTTTATTAACTTAAGACAATTTTAGCATTATCATTACACTACACCCCTCCTTTTCTTGACTTAAGTCTATAAAATCTTAGGCTCTCCATCAATTGATTGTGGAATTAACCTGCTCAGAAACAGTTGGAAACAAAAATACAGATGTTAAGCATAAGTTTGTTAATTGGGTTATCTGGACTGTTGTTCCCGTCCCTTAGAATTCCTAGAAGAAAGTTTGTAAGTTCATGCCATGAGTAGTGTGTGCATGGTATTGCAAACTTGCAAGTGTTGGTTCTCTCTTAAGAGTATACCAATTTTGTATGTTGAATTCAGCTGTTTACTGCTGATGACACTGTTAGTTGCGTGCGTCAGTACAATTGAACAATTACGACTACATAAAAGTATGTGTAAGTCTCTCTTGTCATCATCATGTCTCTGTCTTAAATCATAAGAATTAACATTTCCATTGTTTGTCACATTGAAATGTCATTAGTTTGTCTCATTTCTCTTGTTTCATCCGGCAATAGCTTCCTTCAGCATCTGCAACATTCTCTCCCCACTTCTGCAATGGTTAATTTAGACCAGATCTTAACAGCATCTCGGTCTCTGAGTCCTTCGCTCAATGTCTCTTGATTTCCTTGATTCTGTCAGGAAATAGAATTGACAGGCATTGTCAGAATACATTCCAGGTCTTTCTTGCTGAATTGTGTTTTCTCCATCAGAAATGTCCTCCTTTGATGTTTCATAGAGTCTTAGAGTCTTAATGAGTATTTCTCTGTTCACTAAATCAATCAAAATGTTATATGTCTGCTGAATCAACACAGATTTGCATGATAATTTCATTATGAGACAAATTTATCTATTTGTTGTATGTTGTAGCTCGATGTGTGTGTGTGTGTGTGTGTGTGTGTGTGTGTGTTTGGTTACAGGAGCAGTCTCCGTTCTATTAATAGCCTAGGGTCAGAGTCTTAACACTCTCGCCCTGTTGTGAAGCTTGGTTCAGAAATATGGTTGTTATTCATTTCATTCTTAATGATAACATTCTGCATGCCATTCATACTAGTTTGCTTCCCATGATGTTAATAGACATGCGGTTTTAGTAATCAATTATGTTGATTGAAACTTCTCTTAGAGTATTTTAAATATTATGGCCAAATCTTTTCAAACTTAGTTTTCCTCAAAGTGCTGTGCTTTCAATCACGTATTTAAGGTCTTGTCCCTAACTTAATACACAATAAATATCTCAGTCTGTACTGTTTGTCCACAGTATTTTCATAACACAATAGACTTCTGCTTTGTTCCTTACAAAGTTCAGAATCTCAATAAATCCTAACTCTCAGTGTTTTGACCACCGTCTTTGACTATACAGCGCCTTCTATTCAAACTATAATTATTTTAATTTAGTACTTTCCAATATCAATACATCTCCTTTTTGAATTTTTTTTAGATTCGTTCTAGAACAGCAATTCAGGTTAAAGCAAATAATCACATTGTGTTATAATGCCTTACCTGTTTCGCTGAATCTAGCATCCTGTTCGTTAGAAGACATTTGATATATTGATCTTTCTTGGTCACGTGGCCGGAAATTATATATTGATGACTCAGAGAGAAGGTTGAATCGTAATCATTGTATTAGGCAGATCTGGGTTGCATTTTCTTGTACAGATGTTTCCAAGGCAGCATGCTCTGTTAAGTCCAAGCTTCAAGCATGGCTACGACATGGCTGGTGCCAAGCCTGGCTGTGGCATAAAGAGATGCCAAGCAAAGTACTGATGTTTGTTACAGCTTATATACAGTTCTCAGAGAGGAAATAGCTTTACCTCGTAACTTACAATACTGACATTAGTTCCCATACATGGCTATTCTGTGTTCATGCTGTTCTGCTCTTGCTGACCACTGCAGTGAGGCTCCTATGTCCTTAGAGTTAAACTGGTCTCACTGTTACTTGATATGGTATGTGCCTGCTCCTAAATATGTTGTTTACTACTGAAAGTGGGCACACCTAAAATATGTTTAAGGTTAAACAATGAGTATTGCAATATTTGATAGGCACACAACATTTGCATATAGTCACACAAAAACGCATCATATCATGCGGTGACGTCAGCATCAGTTGGAATGTAGACACACGCGAGAATGAATGAGCTGAACTCACGGGGGGAATAGAATGGACGGCAGAGGATGAATAGGGATTCTATAGCCGTGGAACAGTGTTTGTGGAGCACTGTCACCTCGGAACTCCAGCGCACGTTTACAAAGAACATTAACCCCCCACCCCTAGACTTGCTCACCGCCTCGAAGTCTCTGTCAGCCCGGAACGCGGAGAATCCCTCTAGCTCCACCGCCTCGTCAGGGACAGATGAAGATAGATGCGTCTCCGTGAACGCGAAGACAGCCGAGGAGTGGAAGTCGCTGTTCCTTGCAACGAGACACCGGAGTTCATCCATTTTATTGCAAAGGGAGTTCACGTTGCTCAGGAATATGCCCGGGAGTGGTGGTCGCGTCCCTCTCCGCCGAAGGCGAACCAAGCAGCCAGCTCTCCGACCTCGCTGCCTTCTGATCCACCTCACAGCTCTGGCGAAAAACGCGGTCCCCCTCACAAGCATATCCAGAATGTCTGTGGAACGGGTGAGTAGTTTGGGGAAGATGTCCGGTGGGGTTAAACCCCTCATGTGCAGTAGAACGTCGTTTGTGTACGACGTTAGGCAGGACACAGAGACACAGAACAGACAGAACACAACAAACTGTAGCGACATAGCAGCCATGGTCGGCGCCATCTTGGATCACGTCAGCACGTCATCTAGCTCTTCACAGAGGAATGGCAGGTAAATGAACGGCATGTGTACTGCAGCTGGATTCTAGAACCCCAGCTGCATGTTCTACATTGTTATGTCATCACATGGTGACATCCTTAATGACTGGATGTGATGTGGGGAATGTTTTAGAAGAATTTTGGTCATTGTTACATCACAGACCATAGCCAGGGTCCATGTTGTATAGAGGTCAGCAAACCCATATTAATAATAATAAAGTTTATTTGTATAGCACTTTTCCTGCAAACGTTGCAGCTCAAAGTGCTTAGGCTATATTAGGCAGTGGAGGCTCCTCCATAGAGGTGGAGGAGGCCTGGCCTCCCCAATAATTTGAGAGAAGAGAGAGATTTAAAAAAGCAATACTTTTATTTATTTAACAAAAAACATATTTTAAATGTTTTTATATTCATATTATTTCCGTTTTGTTCATAAATCTGAATTTTTCCATGGCTAAAACCCAATATTGCAATTGTAAAGCACCTACAGGCCAGAATCCCTATCCGTTTGTATTGAGGAGGCCAGGCCTCCCCCAGGAAAGTGGTTTCTCATAGAAGTCAATGTAATGCAATTTTTTTCATGGCAATATGTGATTGGCCAAATCACTGAAAATGGGTGGGCAGAGGAGGCCTGGCCTCACCATGCATTGAGTCCAGGGCTGAAAGATTGACATTTTGTTCGTCCAATCACATGAAGCCATTTTTCCCTGAAAATAATAGCTCATTTGGCCAAATACTTTTTACTTTTTACTTTTAAAATGACCTCGGAAGTCGGTGAGATGGCGCGATTTGTACATCGAATAGGTAGACAACATTTAGGATTTATTGAACAGTTTTATTTTTAATATTAATAATTAATAATTGTATGTAGTATGTTGTGGTGAATGTTGTGAGCCTGAGCAGAAGGGACAATAGCTGCTGCAGGCGGACCAGAGATTCATGCCAATTGTTTTGTTTATTTGATGACCCATTGTGCAGGTAACTTATTACATATGTTGTTTGAGTTCTATGTTTTGGTGCATTTTGTAAGAGTCCACTCGTGGTGTTGCTAGCATTCGCGATCTAGGGCATGGCTAGTCAGTAACGTCATGTTGCATTCCACATGTAGTACCTTTTTCCGCCACACGCGTGTTTGAGTGCTGCTCTGCAGGATAAATATTAGAAATGGATGAAGTATTGTTCTGAATTGTATGTTGTGTGTCTGATTGACATAGTGTTTGAGTGCTTTTGACATGTCATTGATTGTATGTAGTATGTTGTGGTGAATGTTGTGAGCCTGAGCAGAAGGGACAATAGCTGCTGCAGGCGGACCAGAGATTCATGCTAATTGTTTTGTTTATTTGATGACCCATTGTGCAGGCAATAAAAGCTGCTTCATCCACCATCCTGAGAGTGTCCCAATCCTTTCAGTACCGCCAAACACAAATTAAAAATTTTGAACAAAGACAGATAAGAAGAACAGGGAACATTCCATCGCGAGTGAAGCGAGCAAGCGGAAAGAGCAAGCCTCCTCAATTCTGGAAGTCACCAGCCTCCACAGATATTAGGAATACTTGAGGAATCCTTTCCCCAGCGGAGATGTATTACACGTAAACAAGGATATTGTTACTGAATATGAGGGAGAGAGAGAGGGACAGAGGGAGAGAGGGAGGTAGGGAGGTAGGGAGAGAGGGAGGGAAGGAGAGAGAGAGAGAGACTGAGATGGACGGACAGGGCGTTTGTGTTTGTGTGTGTGTGTGTGTGTGTGTGTGTCTGTGTCTGTGTGTGTCTGTGCGTGTCTCTGTGTGTCTGTGTGTCTGTGTCTCTGTGTGTGTGAGAGATAGAGAGAGAGAATCCGCTCCAGTTTGCCCCTCAGCCATGCTACAGATAACAATAAAAGACCACAACAGTTTGGGGGTACTCAACGTGATTTATCTGCAAGGTTATATTTCATGTGTTTTAATGTGTTCTCTGTTATGATGGGAGTAATTCAACAGGGGCGGCTCTTTTTTTCTTCCCCAAGTCATATCGTTGAGTCGAGTTCCTTAAACGGTGCGAACGATACGATACTTTTAAATCAACCGGTTGGTTTCCCGAGGTGATCTGCGAAACGTCGAGACGCGCTCGGGGCGCTCGGGGCTTTCACCTGGCGGATGGATGTTTTTCAATTACATTTCTTCACATATCATCAGCTTAATGAGCTATACAGGGCTCCACAATAAAAAAAAACGTTATAGAAATATTATAGAAATACGCCCGGATGCCTCAGTGTTTCACAGTTTGAGAAGTTTGTTCTGGAAGAACTTTCAGAAACATTTTCCCCTCACGAGAGTGAATACCAACAGAATAATATTGCAGGGGATTTTGTCAAAAAAATTTGGCCCGCTACCCACACGTTTGGCTGTGTTACTCGTTCCACGAATGCATGATCCTTACAAGTTGTACCTCGTTGTAAGGGTGTATAATCAGGCTTTCCAACGATATAAAACACAATACCAGTTGGTATTATTAAAGGGGAGGAATAATAATCGACTGAAATAACGTTTCCAAACTTTTTTTGAGGGGTTTATATACACGGATGATGAGGGGAAAAAAACGAAACTCAAATTTCAGCTGCGGCTTTCTCGTAATTGCCGGAGCGTTGTCATGGTTTCGTGTCCATTAGGTGGAGGTGGAGGAAGGGACACAAGCTGAAGAGGCACTGCTTGTTAAGTCGTGACGTGTTTCCGGGTCCCAACGTTGGCTGAGGCGCTGTCTTCGAAATGGAGAAATAATAATAATAATTAATTATATTTATATAGCGCTTTTCCGAGGCTCAAATACCCTGACAATAAGGTATTACTACAATGGGGAAAAGTGCTCCCATCACCACTAAGACTGTTAGAAAAGTGCTCCCATCACCACTAAGACTGTTAGAACCTGGCCAGAAGGGTCCGCTCCACTGCAGATCTGCCTAAATGACACCCTATGGCAGGAATATGAGCATGAGGACCTGGAACAGTACACGTCGTCGGTTCTGAACCACATAGTGAACTGCACCAACTCAGTCACCGTGGACAAACGGGTCCGGGTCTACCCCAACACGAAGCCATGGATGACTGGGAAGGTCCAAAAACTGATCAACGAGAGGGACAACGCCTTCTTCGCAGGGAAGCGCACACCGCTGTACAGCTCCACCAGGGCCAACCTAAAGCGCGGCATCAAAGCGGCCAAGGCAGAGCACAGAGAGAAGATTGAGGAATGCCTCCTGAGCAACGACTCCAGGCGGATGTGGCAGGGGGTTCAGCAGATGACAAACTTCAGAGCCAACAGGCTCACAGCCGCAGAGGACGACCCCCTGCTGGCGGGAAAGCTGAACACCTTCTACGCCCGGTTCGACGAGGGGCGAACGGAGGTAACCGCAACACAAACACCACTCTCTCCAGCTCTCAGCAGCCTCACCCTCACAGAGCATGAGGTGAGACGCGTACTGAAGGCGGTGGACCCCAGGAAAGCCTCGGGGCCGGATGGCGTCCTGGGACGGGTGCTGAGAGACTGCGCCGACCAGCTGGCCGGGGTTTTCACCAACATCTTTAACCAGTCCCTGTCCCAGGCCACCGTCCCACCCTGCCTGAAAACCTCAACTATCATCCCAGTCCCGAAGAAAAGCACGGTGAGCTGCCGAAACGACTACCGCCCGGTGGCACTCACACCAATCATCATGAAGTGCTTCGAGAAACTAGTCCGGGCCCACATACTCACACGCCTCCCGCCCAACCTGGATCCATACCAGTTCGCCTACAGAGCCCACAGGTCCACAGAGGACGCCATAGCAACGACTCTCCACGCCACTCTATCCCACCTGGAGAGGGGAAACAGCTACGCGAGACTGCTCTTCGTGGACTTCAGCTCCGCCTTCAACACCATCCTTCCAGACAGGCTAGTGACCAAACTACTAGACCTGGGTCTATCACACTCTATATGTGCGTGGATCAAGGACTTCCTGACCGACCGCCCCCAGAGGGTGCGGGTGGGCCCCCACACCTCCACAGCCCTCAGCCTCAGCACTGGGTCCCCCCAGGGCTGCGTGCTAAGCCCCATCCTCTACAACCTCTACACCCACGACTTCACCCCCGTCCACCCCAGCAAATACATCGTAAAGTTTGCAGACGACACCACCGTGGTGGGATGTATCTCGGGGGGGGACGAGGCGGCGTACAGGGATGAGGTAGAGCAACTGAGCAAGCTGTGCAAGGTTAACAACCTGCTGCTAAACAAGTCAAAGACCCAGGAATTCATCGTAGACTTCAGGAGGAAAAGTCCGAGATCCAGCCCCTGCTCATCGACGGAGAGAGCGTGGAGAGAGTCTCAACCCTCCGATTCCTGGGACATCACATGCGGGATGACCTGGCCTGGAAGGACAACACAAAAGGCACCATCAAGAGGGCACAACAGCGGCTATACACCCTGAGATGCCTCAGGAAAGAACACAACAAGCAGGAGATACTGGTGGCCTTCTACCACGGCGCAGTGGAGAGCATCCTCACCTACGGCATCTGCAACTGGTTCCACAGCTGCACAACAGCGGAGAGAAACGCGCTACAGAGAGTCGTGAGAACAGCACAGAAGATCACCGGCGCCCCCCTCCCCTCTCTGGAGGAGCTGTACAACACACGCTGTCTCAGGAGGAGCTAGTGCTGAGGCACAAACATGTACATTTCAAGCCTGCAAACTGTGACACTTTAAAATAACGTGAAAAAATACTTTTGTGCAATATGACAACCCTAGTTGACTATCTGTGCAGTATAGTACAGTGGATTGTGTACATAGCCTTTATTGATGTAAACCAGCTCCCTACCTTCTTGTGATTTTATGCTTTTTTTTTTTTTTCCCTTTCCTAACACCAGGGGAGCCACCCCTCCTAAATTTCGTTGTTTGGTACCTGTACTGTAGCAATGACAAATAAAGTCCATTCCATTCCATTCCATTTTGATATTTTAAGGTTAAAACCACACCCAGTGTTGGAATGGGATGAATTGGATTTGGGCTTCAACGTACACTTCAGTCCAAACTTCAACATGATGACTGAGCCAAAAAACTAAAACAAAATTGTGTGCACATATTGCAGCGATGAACTGTCTTTCCACAACAGTATTGTTTTGTGTAATTTCAAGATCCCTTGAGCCAACATCTTGCTTCTTGTGACATGACAGAAGATGATATACACTTGCTGTTGTTTTAATGATTTGTAATGACTGTGCTATGGGCCTATAGGTACGATACTTTATTCAAGTTGCATGTGTATCTTTGTGAGAAAGGATCTGTTATAAAATGATCAGGCCTGTTTCTTTCTCTCGTGGATTGCATCACTTGCTATTAGCAATGTGTCTAAATGATCAAATACAACTCAGATGAAATATTTATATTTGAAATAGAACATTTGTTATTTTAATAATCACAAAAACATACTCACACACAAATAAACAATTTAACCTCTTAAAAACCCTGAGGTTAAATAAATAACTATTTACAGAGAGGAGATAAAAGATCCATATTTGAAATTGAACATTTGTTATTTAAATAATCACAAATAAACACACACTCACACACAAATAAACGTTAAGCGTATTACAGCAGGGTTCCAGTCACCAGCAGGGTTCCTGTCACAAGCCGAGGATGGTGCTGACAGCCTGGTTACTCTGCCAGGCTGTCCACATGGTCCTTTCCTGGCACGCTGTGCTCATCCACTGCCAAAAAATAATACCAATGCCAGGATACCACCTTCAGGTTTTGTGCGGATATGCTCAGATCTGACATCAGAATAACATTCTACACATGACAAAGATATACAATCATCAATAATTAACTGAATACAACATGAAGCAGAATTATAACCTGCAGGAAATGACATGCCCACAATTAATATAGAATATCTCCACAACCATAAGGGCCATTGTAATAATCTTGGTATCAGATGAAAGCTAACACCTGTGGGGTGTCAGAATCAAAATAGATGTTACTGTGTAGTAGCAAATAGAGCTAGGACTTTGTATGTAATCAGTATTCCAATGTATGATTAGTACTTGTCCCAAGTTAGATGCTAGTATGTGAGCCAGTGACACTTTGGAGAGGTGTTAGTACAGGTATGTCCAGACGGACCACCAAATTGTGCCATTTGGAGAACTTTTGGCACCACCAGTGCCATTTGACCTTTCTCATGTACCAAACTGTAAAACTAATTATATTTCACCGACAGATCACTATAGGTATACATTCCATCCAAATTAAACTGTTTTCTCACCATTCACCTCTATACGTTTTCCCGCTCAAAGAAAATCATACAAAGAAAATGAAGTTTGACTCAGATTTATTGTCAAACTGAGAATATACAGAATTACAATGAAAGCAAACGTTGAAATATGAAACAGAAAACATAATCAAACACACAATAAAACCAAACCTTGAAATTTCTGAAATAACAGGTAAAAACAAATCAGAAGTATATACAATGTCTGCCACTCAGTCATTTGCATCTGCATTTGCACTTTCTTCACCACAAGAATGTTTCCTGGATAGGATTTCACGATGAGGACAATAGTGAAATAAGATTCATTTTGATCTAATCATGAAAATAGGTTGAACCATCCCGTAAAAAACTATGATGTCTGTGACCACTAAACAGTCTGATACTCCAATCCTACTCCTACACTTAACTCCTAACACTGAGGACCATGTGTTGGTTATTACAATTCTTCTAATGAGGTCAAATACAAAATCCATTGGAGGATACAACCTTCCTGTTCTGTGACCAAAGACCACAAGTTACTATAAATACATGGATGAATCTATCTTCTTTTTAACTATTATAATAATAATAATAATAATAATAATAATAATAATAATAACAATAATAATATATGCAAACACTTTTATCCAAAGCAACTTACATTGCAGTGAGTGCATACATGTTTCAGTATATATGGTCCCAGCAGGGATATATGGTACTACACAAGGGGTAATGGAACTCTGTCAGTGTGCGTACCATGATGCTCTCAGGTTGCAGGACTTACTGAAACTGTTCTGACTCTAGGAGCAGTGGTACTCTCTCCTGTGTGTATTCTCTGATGTACCTTTGGGGGATGTTTGTAACTCTCCTCACACTCCCCACAAATGTTATGGCTTCTCTCCTATGTGTGTTCTCTGATGGGTCTTTAGGGTTCCTAATAGAGTAAAACTCTTCCCACACTGGGAGCAGTGGTACCAGTTCTCTCCTGTGTGTATTCTCTGATGGGTCTTTAGGGTTCCTAATATAGTAAAACTCTTCCCACACTGGGAGCAGTCATATGGCCTCTCTCCTGTGTGTGTTCTCTCGTGGTTTTTTAGGGTTCCTAGTTGACTGAATCTCTTCCCACACTGGGAGCAGTCATATGGCCTCTCTCCTGTGTGTGTTCTCTCGTGGATCTTTAGGGTTTTTAGTTGACTGAAACTCTTCCCACACTCGGTGCAGTGGTATGGCCTCTCTCCTGTGTGAATTCTCTGATGTACCTTAAGGTTTTCTAGTCTACTGAAACTCTTGCCACATTGGGTGCAGTTGTGTGACTTCTCTCCTGTGTGTTTCCTCTGATGTTTCTTTAGGGTGTTAGGGGAAGCTAAACTCTTCCCAAACTGACGGTCAAGGTAAGTATGTTCTCCTCTGTGAGCCTGTGGTTGTTTGTGGTTTCCTGACATGGTGGAGCTGGACTCGCTGTCTGAGCCTGGGTTGGAGCTCTCTCCTGTAAGAGTAGGAACATATACAGGATTAGAAACATTTCATTCAACCTTAATTCATACAGGGGAAAACACACTGAGAACAAGGCCTCTTTTGCAGTTGCCCCCTGTCCACAATATCTATACCATTACAAAACAACACATAAGAAATACATTTGAATAGAGACATCAATATCACTTAAAACCACAACCTTCTTAAACTCAGACATGCAATTGATACCATTCCTGTGAGTAGAGCAGATTGGGAAAGAGGTTTTTCAGAAATGAATAATGTTGTCACACCTTTGCGCACACAACTGAGAATTGAAAACACCTCAGCTCTTATTTTTATTTAACTAGTTGGACCTCCTCTTGAGTGTTGGAACCCCATGAAATATGTAAAGAAGAAGATCTAGAAGATCTGCTAGTCGTAAACTTGTTTATATTTGTGTGTGTGTAGATGGGCAAATGTATATGTATATATGCATGCAGACATGTTTGAGAGGGAGGGGTGGGTGGAGGGGATGGAGAAAAACAGAAAATATTCATGCCTTTTTCAATGTATCAATCTTCTATACTGGAATAAAAAATATTTTAAAAAGAAGAAAAAAAAGAAGATCTGCTAGTCACTTGGCATGCATGCAGAGAGGACAGGCTTCAACATACCAGCCCATCTGGGATCTTCTGAACTAAGATTGTATATAAATAACTAGCTAACTTACTGTGTAAGAGATACGAGATAACCAAGATTAGAGACTGTCAGTGTACGTTATTGGCCTGCTGTATCACGGAAACTCAATGAAAAAGAAATAAAATGGATTGAAAATTAAAATTGCATTATGGACATTTTAATTTCAAGATCATTTATGGTTTGATTTGTGAGGCAGTATTGAGCCCCACCATCACTCCCGCACCTTAGCCCACCTCTAACACAGAGCCCCCCCACTTAATAAATCCCACTTTAACCCATGCGTAATGGTAATAATATATAAGGACCCATCCCGTATGCACAATTAACACCATATATGTTACTTTACTTGTTTAAATTCTTCCACCTGCTGCTACTCAGATAACTGTTGGGGAAGACTTTACTCTAACACCTTCAAATAATAACAATAAAAACTCTAAGAAACCGGAGCTGCTGATCACAAGAGGCCCTTTATTACAGACCGGGGCCTGAGCGAGTTCACGATGCAACTCTCTAGGCACTCAGAAATATCATCTCTTATAGAATTCTCCTGGGGACCCCTCCCCAAATACTCATTTACATACCGTGCCCCCAACTCCCAGCTCAATATCCTGGGGCTGTTGCTGTGAAACCCTTTGATCAGTGATTAGGCTAACTCTTTCCCCCATATAGGCCTATTCCAAGCCTTTCTCATGATTACTCTGGGCATCATTAATAGCCTACCTCCTGGCTGGCTGTCTCCCTGAATAACAAATGGTACCATCTATTGCTAAATTCCTTCTCTGAATTCATGAGGGTTAGGGAGAGAAAACAAGCTCTTCACACAAATCCAACTTTAAAACGCGCAGAGTCGTCTAACTCGTGTTTTTATGACTTTCGGTTTTGATACCTATTCAACTTCAATGATTACACAACAACACTCAACTCTTCAACAACCGACACTACCACTCTCAACCAGTCAACCAACCCTCCACCCGGTCCACTGAACTACCCCAGACTCCTATCTATCTATCTACCTATTTAACTATCTGACTCTGTCTAACCTTCTATCTATCTGTAACATACAATCCATCTATCTATCTATCAAACTGACTGTCTAACCATCTATCTTTCCAACATCATATCTATCTAACCTTTCAACTAAGCAGACAAACTAGAAATGACATTCTGCAATATGTCATAGATAAATAAGGTCTAGATTGGAAACGAGGACACACTGTAACAGAAGTCAACAACTTTCAAAGCGACTCAGCTATTCAGCCTTTGTAAATTCACCCTATTAAGTCTAGAATATCACTGTTCTTTACTCTGATATCCAGTCTATCCCATTTCGACCTCATTCAGAGCAGACATTGTGACTTTGCAACTGCAAACCAGGCCTCACACGAGTTGCACAAAGGACAGACGAAAACGTTTTCTTGTGGAATGTTGATATGACATCTAAATACTCATCAGAACATATGTTTGTTCCGTGGTGTATTCCGGTAGAAACGATCAAACAGATACAACATCTCTTCTGATTAGTATGTTCACCTCATTTAAACTTTCCTCAAGAAACAACCACCATTACGAGACGAATGAAACAAACAATGCGATGCAGGACTTGCTGCTACGAACACGTTTTACTTACATTTATGCGTTTTCACCAATGAGGAGATACCGGCGCTGCTCCAAACGGCCCTGTCGGAAGTCTTAACAAATAAGAAATCAAATAAATGTCCTCCAAGCTGGCGACCTCGACGGACTCACATCAGGAGTAGAATGAAACATGTTATAAACACGTTGTCGTCTTTTGATGACGTCATCACCGGGTCCTTCCGGAGCTGTGTTCTGGAACTCCGCCCACTTAACTCGGGTACATTTCTTAAAAATAAAAGCTTGTTTAAGCATTTAGAAATACAACATTTGGATAAAGTAACGCAAATGATATGCAACTACATAATTCTTCTAATATCCTAATTATTGTGGTGAAAGACTGCTGCACTGCATAAGGGGACATATCATTGATTGTACACAAATAATCTTGCAAGGCTAAACATGATTACTACCACTGTACTCAGCAACACTTCTAGAATATGGATCAAGTGAGTTTCAACCATGAGGGGTGACATACAGCTGTGTCTTGTCGTGTAATTTCTACTAATTAATCCATAATAAAGATACACGTGAGTTGCTAGGCTCACAAGAACTTACCACTAAGGTACACGATGTGATGAAACAAAGTCTCCTCAGTTTATTAAGAGCTCTTAGAGAAGCAAGATACAAAGCAAAGCTCTACCTCAGTTCTGAGGGGTTACTGAGGGGTAAAAATACAAATAATACAACAATAAGGAAGACAAGATATTATCACTTCTCATCAACACAAACACATGTCCATCAGTGGGGTGGAAGCTGTTTAATGTTTGCACTTTTATTTCGAAAAATGAGAATACATTTCAATGAAAATCAATGACACACTGGCTAGTCAACTAACACAGCTTGTTTTGTGAGCCTGCTATTAATGTAAAGTATATTTTAGTTAACTAGGTAGCAGTAGGGATTACTCACCAAACCCACTGCATTACAATATATTGGCTTGTCTAGCGAATTTATTCAGATGACTCAGGGTCGATCACTCTCTATGCTTGGGAGTCAAATGAATTGCCTGACCCAGCTGACACCACTTTACACTTTAGTTTACAAGTGTTCTGGGTCCTTTGTGTTACAGATGAACGAGGCACCTAGCAGCAGAGGTGTCAAAAGTATTCACATTCATTACTCAAGTAGAAGTATAGATACTATGGTTTAAAAAGACTTCTGTAGAAGTTGAAGTATCAACTCAAGCTTTTTACTCAAGTAAAAGTATAAAAGTACTGGTTTCAAAACTACTTAAAGTATAAAAGTAAAAGTAATGTAAGGGGGAAAAAATGCCATTAAGGACAAAAGCTTAGGCCACGCCACAGGGACCTATAGTGCACTACCCCACCTCCCCCCCAAAAAACATTTTTCTAAAGGCCATAATGACTATTATGTTATTATTAAAATGTTAATGTTGAAAAATTTGGGATGCACTTATTTCAGACGCATTTATGCCCATTGAAAATGAACACATTTTAGTACAATGCAAATACATTAAAGAACCATATATGTGTACTACTGAGCATTAACATGTGAACACGGAAGATATGATGACTAGTTGCCTAAGTATTGTAATGGTGCAAAAAGTCAAACGTCAAAAGTCAAAAGTCAATAGCCTTTATTGGAACTGTGAGGGCAAAACCATAACAAAGTAGTGATTCAATATTTCCTGAAAAAACACACACATACACACAATCTACATCAGCATCAGAGTTACCAATAAGCTTTGTTCAGCCGCAAAAGCAGCAGGTTCTCAAAATTCTTTGAGCCAATGCATGCACTTTTTGGCCTGAAGATCAGCCCTGCGACACTAAACAGTCTTTCACAGGCTGCTGAGGCAGGGAGTCCCGTATTAAGTTTGAGTGATAGCTGGCACACAGCTGGGAAGGTCTTCAGTACCTCTACTGTGTCTCCTGGGCACCCCAGGTACGCATCCAACTGCTGGGACGTTTCAAGAGGGCCGGTCTTCTTCAAGGAGGAAAAGAAGTCCTCTTCCTCAGACGATTGGGAGCCCTCACTGAAGTGTTTCTCGTCCTGACAGTCCAAGTGGCTTCTGATATAGTGAAGGCCTGTGGAATAAAAAACTAAAATCATGACAATTTAGACTATATGGCAGTATTGTAACTGTGTATTGGATAGTGTTGTGTGTGTGTGTGTCATTAAATGTAATTTCAAACTAATTTCACTGTCTTCATAGAAATTACACATATTAAGCGGAAGTGAGACACTTACCAAGTTTGAGGATATTTTCGTCACTTGTCCAACAGGTCTTAAATTTGGGAACTAGAATGGCTGCGGCTATCAGTTCTGGATCTGCAAGCATCTCTCCGAAGCGTTTCTCAAGGCCTGAAAGAAGTGCAGCAATCAAAGGCTCACAGAACTTGGAGGCGACTTGAAGGTGCTGTAGCTTGGTCCTTAGCAGAGTTATGG
The DNA here is from genome assembly GCF_963989245.1 of Nansenia antarctica. Classification (NCBI taxonomy): domain Eukaryota; kingdom Metazoa; phylum Chordata; class Actinopteri; order Argentiniformes; family Microstomatidae; genus Nansenia; species Nansenia antarctica. The sequence goes on along the minus strand of NC_137686.1, from coordinate 10,023,902 downwards.
TGGGGACCAACCATCCCATCTGCACACTGGTTTCTCCCTGAAGAACATCCAGTGCCTTTGCAACTGGGCTCATTGTCTTCGCATATTCTGCAAGAAATGCAAGTTCCACTGGAGTAAACCTGTACAAAGAAGAAGAGAAAAACACAACATGGAACATTAAGTCTACTTGATGTAGCACCTTCAACTGGAGGAACTGATCATTAAAAAGGAAAAATATTGTCATCTGAGACTTTTAGAAATGAAGTTGTGTTGCTACAAATCACATTCATAGTAAATATGGGGACTGCATATTGGCATAGTGCATACGTGTTCTACAGTATTCCAAGTATAAAACTGTGACTTAATCTATTGTTAATCACTTCATTAACTGTAAGGCAGAAAAACAAGCACTTACTTGGGTGTATCTAGTTCACTGCAGACAGCTGCAAGGGCTCCCTCGCCTTGTTCTCGTGTTATTCTCACTATTCTTTCTACGGCTGAGAAGAGTGAATTCCACCTTGTAGCAACAGGCCTTACGAGTTGGAGTTTGCAGTGGTCTTCAATTACTTCAGATGCGGTGGTTGATCTTGAACTTTTATTCCACAGGCTAGAGCATTTGGCAAATGTGGACCTTGACACGCGCTTGTACAGTGGGTTGACCTCTGCTTTTGAAGCATCAACTGTGGACACTAAATTGAGGAGGTGGCAGGCGCAGCGATGGTGCTTGGGTAGCTGGTATTCTAAGTAGTCATCTTCTTCCAACAGGGCTCCGGCATCAACAAATTCAACACCCTCAAGGCTTTCCTCTTCTTCATCGTTATCATCATTTTGGCCACAATCATCCTCTTCTCCATCACCCTCTCCTACAGGTTCAGCATTGTTGTTCTCGTCAGTCTGCCCATAAACTCTGAAGGCTTTCAGGAAGTTTGATCCGTTGTCAGTTGTAGTGCGAACAATCTTCTCTCTGACATTGAATTCTGTGTGAATATCATTTAGGGCACCAGCCAGGGCAGAAAAGGTATGTGACCCTTTAAGTTGCTTGCATGCCAGGGCAGCACAGGATCTCTGCATGGTCTGGGGGTTAAACCAGTGCGCAGTGACACCAATGAAACCGCGACGGTGTGCCGTCCAGCAGTCTGTTGTTGTTGCTATGAACTCAATTTCACTAAGGGCAGCTTTCAGTTTTCTTTTCATTTCAACAGAGGCCTTTGTGACTTTGTTAACAACAGTATTACGCGTCATGACATTCGTATTTGGCTGAAGATGTTGCACAAGCTCAATGAAGCCCTGTTGCTGAACAATGTGTGGTGGGTGCAAGCCTTGGACAATGAATTTGAGGACTACTTCATCCACACTTGCCTGGGACACTCTTCGAGCCTCCCACAGCTTGGTTTGTTTGGAGGGTGGGGTCAAAGAACCTTCAGTGGATGACTTCCTTTTGAGGGCTGTTGAAGAAAGTTGCGTGTACCTCTCTAGACGAGTGGGTTGTTTCTTCTGTGGAGAAAATGAATGCACAGGCACAGATTGAGATTCATATTATTTCTCTCAAACCACAAGCTGAGACTATCTAGGACTTCCGCTGTATTAAATGTCACGCTGGAAGTTCATGAATGGAGGTCAGACTACAAGTTAGGGAGCAGTTTCACTGGTCTATGCAATTATGTTGAGCAGACCAGAATATTGCCACTTAAAGCTGTTTTAGGACCACAAGCAGCTGCTGGCATGACTGAAAAGTAACATTATTGTTAATGGCACACACCGCGCACATTTCTTCTCCCGTGGGAACATAATTAACTCTTTACAGCAACAAACACGGTAAAACTCCGACCTCAACACATGAAGGATTACAAATGAAACATTGAATCATAGCCTACTGCTAGCAAGTAGCAAGCAAACCATGGGATGTTCTTAGCCATAGCAAACATTGCAAATTTACCATTAGTACGTTACTAGGTTACTACAAAATGTCGACTGATAATAACAAACTTTCAGCTTACCTCAATATGCTTTTTCAAATTAGACGGTGAGTTTTTGAAGGCCATTAGCTCGTGGTACTTGGGTGCGCAGAGCTTGCAGCGCATTCGAAAGGAGTTGTTTTTGCATCCAACCATTTCAAAAAATTCTTCCAGGTACGGCCAGGGATGGAGAAGGGTTGGCTGATCTTCCTGGCTATCAACCTGGTTGATGCTGGTGCTTGGTTGGGACATTTCGCTGTTATTTTGAGTCTCTGGCACGGTCACGGACATCTTTGGCTACATACATCTGCTTTCCTTGCTGGAGTGTGATTTGTGTCATGTGCAGCAGATGGAATGCATCTCGTACAAACCAATAGGGTGTCGGAATGGTATAATGTTTATACTTCTTGTCACAGCTCCGCCCCTGGCTCATCAGACGTCGATCAGTGAACGATTAAGAGCGCCCCTGGCTCATCAGACATCAATCAGTGGACGATTAAGAGCGCCCCTGGCTCATCAGACGTCGATCAGTGAACGATTAAGAGCGCCCCTGGCTCATCAGACGTCGATCAGTGAACGATTAAGAGCGCCCCTGGCTCATCAGACATCAATCAGTGGACGATTAAGAGCGCCCCTGGCTCATCAGACGTCGATCAGTGAACGATTAAGAGCGCCCCTGGCTCATCAGACGTCGATCAGTGAACGATTAAGAGCGCCCCTGGCTCATCAGACATCAATCAGTGGACGATTAAGAGCGCCCCTGGCTCATCAGACGTCGATCAGTGAACGATTAAGAGCGCCCCTGGCTCATCAGACGTCGATCAGTGAACGATTAAGAGCGCCCCTGGCTCATCAGACGTCGATCAGTGAATGATTAAGAGCGCCCCTGGCTCATCAGACGTCGATCAGTGAACGATTAAGAGCGCCCCTGGCTCATCAGACATCAATCAGTGGACGATTAAGAGCGCCCCTGGCTCATCAGACGTCGATCAGTGAACGATTAAGAGCGCCCCTGGCTCATCAGACATCAATCAGTGGACGATTAAGAGCGCCCCTGGCTCATCAGACGTCGATCAGTGAACGATTAAGAGCGCCCCTGGCTCATCAGACGACTTATCTGGATAGGTTTTTTTTGTGTGTGTTTTTTTTAACGATGAAAAGCTGTAATGAAAACAAGCTGAAATGCAATAGGAGTAACGAGGCTATTTTTAAAATGTAAGGAGTAGAAAGTACAGATAATTGCGTGAAAATGTAAGGAGTAGAAGTAAAAAGTCGGCTGAAAAATAATTACTCCAGTAAAGTATAGATACCCAAAATTTCTACTTAAGTAAGGTAACGAAGTATTTGTACTTCGTTACTTGACACCTCTGCCTAGCAGACATCCTGTCTGTGATCAAATCGACAAACCCCTTTTTTCCTTGCTATTACATTTGAATGTTTCAGTAGTTGGGTGTATAGTCATGTTTGATCTTATTTTAATGTATGTTTTATGAGTAGTATGTTGTTGTCATTTTCATTATTGTGTGATGTTTCTTTCCAGTATTTTGTTGTGCCTTTTTAATAACATTCCACAGAAACCCAGCCAAATGGTCAATGAGCTCATGACAATAGTGGTATGGAGCTCATTACAGTGGTTATTGGGATGTAAATAGTGTCACACCTCTGGCTGATGTCTCTGTGGAAAACACTGTTTATGAAATGAATACTTTTGTTGTGTTACTTGCCAGTGAGTGTCCCCAATTGATAAAAGGTATTTTGATATTTTAAGGTTAAAACCACACCCAGTATCCGTATCCCAGTATTCGGATGGGATTAATTGGATTTGGGCTTCAACGTACACTTCAGTCCAAACTTCAACATGATGACTGAGCCAAAAAACTAAAACAAAATTGTGTGCACATATTGCAGCGATGAACTGTCTTTCCACAACAGTATTGTTTTGTGTAAATTCTAGATCCCTTGAGCCAACATCTTGCTTCTTGTGACATAACAGAAGATTATATACACTTGCTGTTGTTTTAATGATGTTTAATGACTGTGTTATGGGCCTATAGGTACGATACTCTATTCAAGTTGTTGTTTTAATGATGTTTAAAGACTGTGCTATGAGCCTATAGGTACGATACTCTATTCAAGTTGCATGTGTATCTTTGTGAGAAAGGATCTGTTATAAAATGATCAGATCTGTTTCTTTCTCTCGTGCATTGCGTCACTTGCTATTAGCAATGTGTCTAAATGATCAAATACAACTCAGATGAAAGATTTATATTTGAAATAGAACATTTGTTATTTTAATAATCACAAAAAACATACTCACACACAAATAAACAAGTTAACCGCTTAAAAACCCTGAGGTTAAATAAATAACTATTTACAGAGAGGAGATAAAAGATCCATATTTGAAATTGAACATTTGTTATTTAAATAATCACAAATAAACACACACTCACACACAAATAAACAAGTTAAGCGTATTCCAGCAGGGTTCCAGCAGGGTTCCTGTCACCAGCAGGGTTCCTGTCACAAGCCGAGGATGGTGCTGACAGCCTGGTTACTCTGCCAGGCTGTCCACATGGTCCTTTACTGGCACGCTGTGCTCATCCACTGCCAAAAAATAATACCAATACCAGGATACCACCTTCAGGTTTTGTGTGGATATGCTCAGATCTTGCTTCCTCTAACATTCTACACATGACAAAGATATACAATCATCAATAACTAACTGAATACAAAATGAAGCAGAATTATAACCTGCAGGAAATGACATGCCCACAATGAATATAGAATATCTCCACAACCATAAGGGCAGTGGTGTGCCGTCAGGGCCAGCAAGGCCTTCTCTGCTGGCCTAAACATCATCAGAATATACATTTTATTTTAATATATTTTTTCCACAAATATGTATTAATGATTCCCCATAGTCTATTCTCTTCATTTCATAGCTTTCCTCTTGGTTGCGCTGCTTCCAGTCTCCGATTGAGATTTGGAGGGCTGGCCTTTATGTTAGAGCTTTTATCCAATCAAAATGTGTTGCTAGGGGGCTCCAAAATCTGCCTGCCTGCACGTTAAGCGGTGCCGCGGATTCGACCTGTAACTTAACGTTGGAACGAGAAAACCTGTGGCGTTCCTAGTAAACCTACGTAGATGCGAGCAAAAGCAACAACGGCGCCTGCTGGAAGGCTCAATGATGTCAGCACCCAGCACGTCTTTTGATTGGATACGCACTATTGATACGCACTATTGATACGCACTATTGATATTCACTATTGAGATGCGTATATGCCGGTAGATGTGAAACTTTTGAAAGTGCGCAGGGAAACGGAGCATCACAACGAAAGCTTTCGTTGACTGATCGATAATACTGATCGATTGTGTCCTGTTTTTGGGTAAACAATAACTATCATTTAGGGGACACGATGAAAGCACCGAGTCCACAAACAGAGGAAACTACGTTGAGCTTATTTCTTTTCTGGCTGAAAACAACCCAGATTTACATTACCACCTGTCCACAAACAAAGTGTTTACTGGGACGTCAGGCAAAATACAAAACGACCTGATTTTTGCTATTGCTTAAGTGATGGGAGAAGAGATCAAAATGGAGATTAAAAAGGCACCCTTTGTCGCTATTATGGTGGACGAGACGACAGACGTGGGTAATGTAGCGATCTTAAAGATGTTAGTTTAACACTCTTCATTGTAAATGCGGATTTATTGATTAAAAATGCTTCGGAAATATTAATATAACTCTGTTGTACTTGTCTGACTATGTTAAGGTGATGCAACGCCCGGTTATACTGTGTTTCTGTCTAGTTTCTAGAGCCATGGCGTCATAACGATGGTATTAAGAGGTAGAATAATTCAGGTAGGAATGTGTCGGACATCACTGAAGGCCTAGGTGTGAAATGCACCGCCCGCCACTGCATAAGGGCCATTGTAATAATCTTGGTATCAGATGAAAGCTAACACCTGTGGGATGTCAGAATCAAAATAGATGTTACTGTGTAGTAGCAAATAGAGCTAGGACTTTGAATGTAATCAGTATTCCAATGTATGTTTAGTACTTGTGTAGAGTTAGAAGCTAGTATGTGAGCCAGTGACACTTTGGAGAGGTTTTAGTACAGGTATGTCCAGACGGACCACCAAATTGTGCCATTTGGAGAACTTTTGGCACCACCAGTGCCATTTGACCTTTCTCATGTACCAGACTGTAAAACTAATTATATTTCACTGACAGATCACTATAGGCAGGGGTGCACATAACTGGTGCGCCAGTGCGCATGCGTCGCCAAAATGCATTCTGCGCGGCAGATCAGCGGCATGAACGCGCTCTTGCGCACCAACAGCTGGAAGCGCTGGGAGAGGAATTTACTTCCTCAAAATCCAACTGCTGACTGCTGCATCACTGCAAGCCCCACTAAGTAACTATCTGCCGTCCCCTCAGCCGAAGGCCCGACGAGTAATGCATCACAACAGTCGACCGACGACGACCACGGCGACTCCCCTCACGAAAACATTCGGAAAGTATCGTAACTCGTACTTTCATTCCGCGTATCGCGTATCGCACGGTTATCACGGTTATCACGCTGCACGTGAAAATTCAGTCCCGAACGACTCGTCGCTAAAAGGAAAAACAACACCACGTTTCTTTTCTCTGAAGCTTTCAGACGTTTGTTTTACAGCTGTTTTTCATTATCGCACCTCGACCCCTGACCCAGGATATGGTTGGGAATTCTATTAGAAAAAAAAGACTTTGTTGCACAATCAAAATTATGAGCTATTTAAAGTGATAGCCTACAACATCCTCTACCATGGTTGAAATTGAGGACAGTATTAACAGCAGTCAATACAGCAGTGATGATGATGATTACGCTTGTAGCATAAATAAATGCTTAGGCTGTAACTTTTTGTTGAAAAGTTGATTTCAGTGTTTACAGAACAGAGCAGTGCTTAAAGAGATGTCAGTTGATTTCATTGTGTTTAAAGAACAGACATTCAGTTAGTGCTTAAAGAGATGTCAGTTGATTTCATTGTGTTTAAAGAACAGACATTCAGTTAGTGCTTAAAGAGATGTCAGTTGATTTCATTGTGTTTAAAGGAGTCTGACAGACTTTCATGCTTAAAGAGCAGTCATTTGATTTTGCATTTGTTTCTTTTGTTTTGCACACAATCATTTGTTCGTTCATCTTTATTTATGAACAAATGTCGTTTTGCTAATATAAGTTATCCATGTATCCATTTTTCATCCATCCTGTGGGACGGGTCGTGACTCGCGAGCTCGGGGAGCACCAAGCAGCATCCCTAGGTGCTCCTCTGAGCACTGGCCCCAAAAAGTTATGTGCACCCCTGACTATAGGTATACATTCCATCCAAATTCAACTGTTTTCTCACTTGTTTTGAAAAGTAAACCATTCACCTCTATACATTTTCTCACTCAAAGAAAATCATACAAAGAAAATAAAGTTTGACTCAGATTTATTGTCAAAGTGAGAATATACAGAATTACAATGAAAGCAAACTTTGAAATATGAAACAGAAAATATAATCAAACATACAAAAAAAAAAAAACTTGACATTTCAGAAATAACAGGTAAAAACACATCAGAAGTATATACAATGTCTGCCACTCAGTCATTTGCACCTGCAATTGCACTTTCTTCACCACAAGAATGTTTCCTGGATAGGATTTCACTATGAGGTGAATAGTGAAATAAGATACATTTTTATCTAATCATGAAAATAGGTTGAACTATCCCGTTAAAAACCATGATATCTGTGACCCCTAAACAGTCTGATACTCCAACCCTACTCCTACACTTAAGAGCAGGAATGTGAATTATTAGTTATCTGATCGAAAACTTATACAATAATTGAAGTGTAATGTTATCTTACTTCTAACAACATGAATATTTAAAAACTTACCAAGAAATGTTGAGAGGAGCAAAAACAATGTGAGCAACATCCTGACGAAGCTTGGAAACAGACTGACAGCTAGAGACAGTGAGAGCTGAGTAGACAGTCCAACCACACGCACGCATGCACACACGCACACACACACACACACACACACACACACACACACACACACACACACACACACACACAATTGTAACTGTGTTTGCATACAAGCCTGATTTACTTTTAAAGTTACAGCACTGTATCTGCCTTGTTTGATATTTCTCTGTTGATAAGGATCAAGGTAATTCTGAACAGCAAACCTGCATCTAAATGTATGTGTGTCAATTGGCATGTTTTTGTACAGTGTCTCTGGGTTTCCTGTCACTGTGGGCTGCAGGGCGCAGTAGTAGAGAGCAGAGTCTGTCACTTCAGCAGAGGAGATCTCCAGATCCACACGTTTCTGGTCTTTGTCATGTGTGATGTTCAGTCCTGGTATTGGGTTGGTTACCTGTCCTGTGTACTCCATAATGAGGAACTGTGGTGCTGATCCAGGGTTCAGGCGGTACCATAACAGACTGTTAGTTGTGAAGGAGCTGGTGTACTTGCAGGAGATGTTAACACTACTACCCTCCATAGCATGCACTACATCTCTGTGTGGGGTGATTGTATCTTCTCCAACACTTGGACCTGTGAAGGAGAGGGATGGTGCTATTTAGTAACATAATTTCTGTTCTAATATTTATCTAGAAATCCAAACTCTATTACGCTCTGGTTGAGAGAGTCTGCTAAATGACTAAAATGTAAACAAATGAAATGTTAATAACAGTTGGTAATCCAGCTAAATATATATTCAGGACGTTGACCTATGTTAATTTGACACGGAGTGAATTCTTATCCACAAGAGTACAAAACAACATCACTGAATAGAGCAGCATCGTAGCTAAAGCACTGTGTCAGATAACGAGACTAGAAGCTTTGCTGAACCAGAGTGATCTTCACTTGGAACATTCACTCTTAAAGGTGAATCTGTTCTGCTCACTGTCTGTTGGGAGTGATGTTGAGCTCCTCCCCTTTAACACAATAGAATGTTGCCTATTGGCTTCAGTGAGACAACCTGTTGCCAATGCACTGTAGTGTCCTCATCACTCCACTAGGTATCAGTGTAAGGTAACAAATTACTAGAGACTAAACACTCTCAGGTAATAGGAGGTTTTTGTACAGCGTTTCTGGGTTTCCTGTCACTGTGGGCTTCACAGCACAGTAGTAGAGAGCAGAGTCTGTCACTTCAGCAGAGGAGATCTCCAGATCCAAGCGGTTTCCACTAACTTTAGCAGACAATCTTGTGTTTGGATTCAGAGGATCTGCATGCCTTGAGTTTGACCCTGATCCCAATATGTACATGAGGAACTCTGGTGGTTTTCCTTCATCTTGTCGATACCAGTAGAATTGATCTGAAGCTGTAGCAGTTTTGGAGTAGTTGTAGGAGAGAGTGACATTGGTGTCTTCTACAGTAGACACTTCAGTCTGGACTGGAGTGAGGTCCTGAGAACTGACACCTGGACAGAAAATGATTTTACAACATTATTGATCATTCCATTTAATTTGATCTTTATTTAACTTAAACGATTCAAACATATGAGCAACACAATGAGTATCATGGTAAAACATTATATCACCTACCCATAACTATGTTCAGGAACAGCAGAGAACACAACAACATCATCTTACATGAAACAGAGACAAGTGATAACTGAACATTCCATCCTGGTGTTTATGTACTTCACTCTCTGTTTAGCCCCTCCCCTGCCACAAGCCCCTCCCCTTAACATAGTTCAGTGTATGTAGGTGTGTTTCATGTGCTGTAGGTTCATGTGAGCTTTTTTGTACAGTGTCTCTGTGTTTCCTGTCACTGTGGTCGCCACAGCACAGTAGTAGAGAGCAGAGTCTGTCACTTCAGCAGAGGAGATCTCCAGAGAAACATTCTTTTCGTTTTTCTGGATGTTAGCTGACAGGCGAGGGTATGGTGGAGTAGCGTTTACTATAGAGCCCTGTTCTGAGATGTACAGGAGGAACTCTGGTTTAGATGCTGGATATTGGCGGTACCACTGTACGTTGTAGATACTGGTGTCATCATATTTACAGGAGAGGTGGACATTTCTCCCCTCCACAGCATGCTCTTCTGGAGAGTTTGGCTTTATATCCCCAAAACTGATTGCTGAAAAATGTTGGAATGGAAAATGTGTATTAAATTGTGAATATATTGCGTGTGTGTCATATCATATGTAACATACTGTATATGCAACACTGTCACTGCAATATGAGATAAAATCTGCAGATTAAATACAGTACATTCTAACTCACCTGAAAGAGCTGTAAAGAAGAGAAACGAGAGGAGCCACATCTTGGCAGACCTTTGAGCAGTGTGTAGAGACACTGTCCTGAACTGTGAAACATGAACCATCAAGTCAGTAGGGGTTTTGTTGTGTGGAGAAGTAGGGTTGCTTTGTGGTAACTTCATCACATCAGGTCACATCTGGGCACCTGCCTCTCAGCTCATGGCTACCCCCTACTGGTGCATTCTGTACACCACACCTACTAGATGTATCTGGAATATGGATGCTGCAGTTTGCAAGATTAGTGAGAGAAGATTATCACAGCCTTGGGTCCAAGGACGAAGCAAAACAATCAACACAGGATTCAAACTTTTATCTTAAGCAATGCTTTATTTCAAAGCATGATTTGTGTTTACCCAGTCTTTCTGCAATACAAATATGTAAAGAATACTATAAATATAATACTAATAAAATAAAATGAAGTATGTCATATTGAATTATAGAGAATGATAGATTTGCATCACCACACTGATGCATCCACTGATGCCTTTTCCACAGTAGGGTCTCTTGTGACGTTTTTGTACAGGGTCTCTGGGTTTCCTGTCACTGTGGGCCTCACAGCGCAGTAGTAAACAGCAGAGTCTGTCACTTCAGCAGAGGAGATCTCCAGATACAGTTGGGTCTTCTCTGTGTTCAGTTTACCAGAGAGGCGAGGGTCCAGAGACTCAGCAGTCCCTCCGGTCCCAGTGGAGCCTACAAGGAGAAGGAGGTACTGGGGAGCAGATCCTGGGTTCTGCTTGTACCATAGTAGAGAGAACGCTGAGGAGTAGTTGCAAGACAGAGTAACTTTGCTGCCTTCTTCTCCATATACTTCATGCTGGTTTGACTTGATAGTTTGCCCAGAACTGACACCTGGAAACATGAGGAAGTGAACATTGAGTCATGACTTTTTTTAAACATATAATATTTCATAATTTTACAACTACTGAGTAATTTTTATAAATACTACTCTAAATGTCAGTATTGTCCCAAAAATAAACAAGACTATTACAATACTATGAAACAGTACACCACTTACCCATAAGTGCAGAACAAATGATAATTGAACAGATACACAGCATTGCTGGGGTTGGCCGTGAAACTGACTAGTGCCAAAGAAAGGTTTTAATGCATGAAACTGAATTATTCAGCGATGTTGGAACACATCAGCCCTGTCTTTCTGTTGAAGCTCCACCCCAAAGGACTTTAATGCAGTCAGGTTTTTGTACAGTGTCTCTGGGTTTCCTGTCACTGTGGGCTGCAGGGCGCAGTAGTAGAGAGCAGAGTCTGTCACTTCAGCAGAGGAGATCTCCAGATCCACACGGTTTCTCTCCTTATTCAGGTTAACAGACAGTCGAGGGTACGGAGGATCAGCTCTCACTACAGTCTCTTCATCTCCATATGCTGAGATGAGGAGGAGGAACTGAGGAGCAGATCTGGGATGTTGGTGATACCATAACAGACTACCTGATGTTTTAGTTAGTGAGTAGTTGCAGGAGAGCTTGACATTGTCACCCTGGATCGCATGTTCTTCCAGACTGATGGAGAATATTTCATTTTCGTAACTGTCACCTTCAGGAAGCCAAGATTGTGTATTGTGTCACAAGACAAATCTTGAGTGAGTTGTCTTGTGTATTGTTATGAACATCAATATATTATGTTTTCAATGTTGTTGTTAAGAGGTTGTCACATATCTATTAACGTCTATTACGGTTTACTGTATTTCACTTACCTACGAATGTTAAAAATACGAAGACTATCCAACACAGCATGGTTGATGTTAAAGAGACAAGCTGACAATGAACAGAGAAGAACACTTCATGGCACTCTGGTTCTCCCTCTCTCTCTTCTTCTTCTTCTTCTTCTTCTTCTTCTTCCATTCTAGCTCCTCCTCTCAATGCAGTTGTACATGACATCTCCTTTCAGAGAGGATCTTCTGAAGAGGAGGAACCACAGTCAGGGAAGAAGATGTGATAGAAAGAATAAGCTTTGTTTTTCATGTCTCTGATTTTCAAGACCAACAAGAAACAATGAAGAAAACCTCTCTCCAATCTATCCTTTGTTATGGAGTTTCAAATACATGTTTTCATATGTCTTTAATGTCCACTGAATTAAAGTCAACATGTGAGAAAGATAACAGTAGTGATTGAGTTATTAACTGCCTCTATGTTTTTACAATGGAGTTAATGTGATAGTTTGACCTTATGTGAGGTCACATTGTGTAAAGTGTTGCCCCCATCACACTAAACATGCTGCCACTCGTTCACCCAACAGGTGTTACCACAACAATACTCTTATCTCCAGAGCCTCTGCAGCCGTGTGGCTGATACTGAACTGTGGTGAGAGAATTACCTGTAAACTGGTCTACAACAGGGCCTTTCTCAGCGTAGGGGTTTATGTACAGCCTCTAGGAGACTTTGTATCAGTGTGCGGCCCTCAGGGCGCAGTAGTAGAGAGCGGCGTCTGTCAGAGTCACTGGTTTGATCACGAGGCTGATGGACTTTGGAGACGATTCAATCGTATATCGACTATCAGTGCTGTGTTCATCTTTGTTTGTTCCTGCACCTTTATACAGTAGAAACTCAGGCGCCTGGTTAGGATGTTGCCGGTACCAGAAAAGGTGGATGTTTTGGCTGCTTGAATCATAGGAGCACCTCAGTGTTGCAGAGCCTCCTTCTGTATGGGTGTATTCTTCCTTCTCAGGAGTCATTTCATCACCACATACTAAACCTGCAGTGGGAAAACTATTATGTCAATTATTAAAAACAATATATGTATATGATATATGTTTTTATATCAGCATGACTATCTACATTAATATTCTTGTTTGTATTTTCTTATGATTGTTTCGTAATAATATGAATAATCTCATGGTGATAATAAGGATATCAGGAGACTTGTTGTTGTTGTTTACATGTGTTGTTTACCTGTAGTGATGATTATAATCAGGACACTGAGGGGTTTCTCCATCTCCAGACAGACTGTTGCAGGCCTTCACTCTCCTCTAAAGTCTTCCTCTGTGTGTTACTGTGGGCTTTACAACCAGCTGGGACGTCACCACACCCACCAAGGAAACAGGAGGGGCAGGTTTACTGTTCTATAGCTGCAGTGTGTCTGTGTGTCTGTCTGTCTGTCTGTCTGTCTGTCTGGCTCTCTGACTGTCTGTCTGTCTGTCTTTCTAAAACTTGATGAACGTAATTTAAGATCGGATACAGTGAGTGTGTGTGTGTGTGTGTGTGCGTGCGTGCGTGCGCGCGTGCGCATCCATGTGTGCAGGATATATTCCAGGACCAGGTGCAACCACAGTCTCTCTGATAACCTAAAGCCTCTACCAGAGTGCATCTGATGTAAAGTTGTGGTCTGGATATGACTTCCGACCTCATTAGATAATATCACCATATCTCTGCTCAGCTTTTTGTACAGCCTCTTCCAGCTGTTGCATCGCTGCGTAGTCTGAGTCAGTACTCAGAGCACAGTAGTAGAATAGATAGAATAGACTTTATTGTCGTTGTACAGTTGCCTATACAATGAAATTGTAGTGGTTCTTCTGAAGGTGCAAAAACAGAAAACATATTCACATATTCACAAACATATACACATATAACATATCACAAATATTACACACTAGACAATTAAAAAGCAAAAATGCTATAAAACAAGCTAAGAGACAATGAGGTCCGTGGTGTCAAGTGCAAATAAAGACAACAATCTTAAGAAAATAAAAACAACTATAAAAGCAAGCTAAAAGATGTGAGGTCAGTGGCGTTATAATACTATAATAATACTGTAAAAATATATAAATGTATAAATAGGCACTTAGAATAGAGTTATTGCACATTTCTATTGCACTTTTTCCCCTGAAGATAAACATTTATGAACATGTCTTATGTCTATTGTTCAGTCTTCTGATGGTCCATGGGTGGAAACTGTTGGACAGCCTGTTTGTTCTAGCCTTTATGCTCCTGTACCTCACTCCAGAGTGCATCAGGCTGAACAGGTGGTGACCAGGATGGAGGTGGTCTTTGAGAATCCTTCCTGCTCTGGAGAGGCACCGAGAGCGTGCCACGTCGTCCAGGGAGGGCAGGGAAGTAGTAGTAGAGAGTTCAGTTGATATTGTGTGTGTTATGGATTCATATACTATGAATACGACTATCACAGGTATGTCCAGTACTGCTCAATGATCCTGCACCTTTATACAGCAGATACTGAGGTGCCTGGTCAGGGTAATGCATGAACCGGTAAAACCTAATAGCGTGCCTCTTAGATTTATAAGTGCAGCTCAGTTTCACAGATTCTCCCTCTTTTCCACAGACTTCAGGTGTAACAGGAGACATGGAATCTCCAGCCACCAGTTCTGTAAAAATACAGAAACAACATGATTGCAGTACAGTAACATAACATCACCTCCGTCCAAAGATAGAAGAACATACACACACACGCAAAAGTGTGCACGCACACTCACAAACACACACACACACACAGTGGATGAATGGATATCGCACTAGATCAATCTACACAGATCTACGTATTACTGAACATACAAACAGCATTTCCACATGTAGTCTATGCAGACATAGAGGATGGTTGAAGGACACTGGCACCTGTGAACATAGTTGTTGTACAGGAGCTGTATATCCTGTAGTCACAGTGGGCCTCAGAGCACAGTAGTACACAGCAGAGTCAGACAGCTGCAGCCTCTGGATCCTCAGAGGAACTGACTTCAGGGTGGAAGTGATATTGAGATTGGCATCAAATCTCCCTTTGAATTCTTCATCATTTTCCCCTTTGTCTCCAAATGTGAACCTCTTCAACATGAACCTGGGGTAGTCGTTAGCTTCTTGTTTGTACCAGAACAGATAGGGGCTTGGATCTGTAGTATCAAATTCACAGCCCAGTGTGACTAGACCTTCCTCAGTAGCAGTCACATCTCCTGTTGGCTGGGTGACTGAATCCTCTCCTCTGCACTCTGGAAAACAACCAACATATTTATTCATATTTGTGTCAGGAAGAAATGTATTGAGCAAAACATTATAGAGGGGACTGTGTTGATTTGTTAACTCTGATTGTGCTTATTGTTGTGCTTTCTTTCCTGAACAATTACTAAATGAAACTAAAGTAACAAACTAGAGGAGATTAATCCTGGTGGTGTCATACCAAGACAGAGAGCCAGAATCAGCAGGTTCCTCAGCCAGTGCTCCATGTCTGCTGTGAGGTGAGATGGAAGAGGCAGAGCAGCAAACACACTCTGATGTACATGTGCTGCTGTGAGCTGAGCTTTGACTCCCTCTACCCTACTGTTCATTCTTCATCTTCCTCATCTTGTGTCCTGTGTAGCCTCCTATGGCGAGGTGTCTGCAGTGCTGACTGGATGGGGAGGAACATTTGCTTTGCAACGTCGCCCCCTTCAGGTTGACTTTCACACTGCTCCACTAAACTGAATGAAATATGAGGAGGACCGTGATTGATCCTTTGAGATTTTTAGATTTGGTCACCGCCCCATATGGAGCACCACAAGACTGGCCAGAGTAGAAATGAGGGCTACTCTCTGTTCTCTACCTTCTACACTAACCTTAATAAGAACAACACGTTACTTAATATTCGTTGGTTTGTTGATCTTGGTACACATGTGGCTGCTGCCCAGGTAACTGTTGTGTAAACGCTCACGCCACTGTCAGAAACTGAGTTGAAAGCTGTACTGTAATTAAATAGCAGCAAGTTGTGGATGTTGATGATCTTACTATACCAAATAAGCACCCTTACAGAAATACCAGTTTCACAATCTTAACAGTCAACAGCCATAGACAGCGGTAATCTAGGCCTACATTAAAAACGGTTAATGTTCATGGAAAAAAAAAAGTAAATGACATTTTCATGATGAACTTTTGTCAAGACAAGACTGCTCCTCCAGGTGTGACTACAGTTGTCTGATGCCTCTAACCCTCTGGTAGATGATATCAGATTGTGGTTTAATGTTTGATTCTGATCCAGACCACAACAAATAATTTCAGTCAGCAGGGTTTTTGTACAGCCTCCTAGCGACTTTGTATCACTGTGTGTAGCCAGTCATAGTTATATACTGTATATATATAGAGATCACTCAGAGCACAGTAGTAGAGAGCTGTGTCTGCCAGGGTTAGACACTTTATGACAAGTTCAGTTGATGTCCGGGACGTTGTGGATTCATAACGACTATCAGACGTATGTTGATTTGTTCCTCCTTTGGCACCTTTATACAGTAGAATACTGAGGTGCCTGGTTAGGATGATGTCTGTACCAGTGAAGTTCAACACCTTCATAGTTTGACTCATAAGTGCAGCTCAGTGTCACAGTTTCTCTCTCTCTACTGATGACTACATGTTTTACAGGAGAAATGGAATCCTCAGCTATCAGCTCTGTAATAAAAAAACAGTAACACAATTATGAGAGAAAAAACTAAACACTATAATGTTGTTCATTGCATCGACCATAGGACAGCCCAGAACAGCAAAACTTGATATTTACTGATTTACCATAATAAAATAAATTATGATCTATTTTATTATGTTTACCCAACACTAGAATATATAATTAGATTAGATATTGTTCACCTGAGGCCATGATGAGAACCAGTATGAGTGAGTTCTCCATGTGGAACAGAGATATACTAGATCACTTCTCTGTCTTGGTCACCGTATTCTGTTGCTGTGATGCTCGTTGCTGAGAGTTTTCTGCAGAGAGGAAAAGGGGATGTATCTGACTCTGAAATCTGACCGCACTCTCAACTGTGTTAACATTGACTTCTAGAGGAACCATTTCCTTTACAGATGCTGGTGTTTTATTTCATTTTTATTATTACTCAGTAATTACAAATAATTACCTCAGGACACATTTATATACTATATACTAAATAAATCTAAACTAAATCTAAACTAAATATTGTATATACAAAAACAAGGTATTATCTTATTATCATTACTAAATACTACTTCCTATATATATATTTTTTTGACATGCCCTCTGTAGGCATAATCAGATGCTGTGGACCTGATGTGGGGTCTTGACGATACCAGTAGAGGTTTAATACATAGTTGACAGAAACAGAGTAGTTACAGGAGAGAGTAACACTGTCCCCTTCTAAAGCCTGTACTGCATTAGTGAATGGAGAGATTTCCTCAGCGCTTTCACCTAGAAAGTAACTACTTTTAGTTTACGAACTTTACATAATGGAGTAACTTATATTATATTGTCATTTACATGCAACAATATATACATTTGATCAGTTCCATCACATTTGAAACTAAGTTTTAACAGCATAATTCAGATTGACAATAATTTCATAAAAAAGCAATGTTACTTACCAGAACACATTGCAGAGACAAACAGGAGTAAAGCAAGTAACATTGTGATACAAATGTACAGTTTAGAATGTTGGACAAACAAACTGACAGTGGTGAATCTTTCACGTCTCCTGTCATAACATGTAGAGTATGAAAAGGACCATTCCTCTAGCTCCTCCCCCTTGACACAAAACCCTTTTGATGATGGCAGTGAAGTGTGTGTTGGTGTCAGGGTGATGCAGGATATGTTTTTGTACAGTGTTTCTGGGTTTCCTGTCACTGTGGGCGTCAGGGCGCAGTAGTAGAGAGCAGAGTCTGTCACTTCAGCAGAGGAGATCTCCAGAGAAACCTGAGTTTGGTCTCTATTCCGTCTGACAGTCATTCGACCCTCTTTCGTCGGTTCAGAAAACATAAGCAGGATGAACTCTGGAGGTGATCCAGGGTTCTGGTGATACCACTGGAGAGTCTGTGCAGATGAGTAGTTACATGATAGTGTGATATTGCTGCCCTCCAGTCCATACGCCTCCTCTCTGGTTGGCTCAATGGTCTGTCCATCACTACCACCTGCATTAAGATGAGGTATCAGACAGATAAACATGATTACTCTATCTTCAAAACACTAATAGAGCCATGAGATATACTGTAATAACATCCTAGAATGATTACATGTACTGCAACTCTTAATAACTGACTTAAAATGATGTAACTGCAACATGAATTACTCACATGCAATTATCAAAAGCAGAATAAAGGTATAGATTGGCATCATGACTATAACAGGAGATCAACATGAGAATGATAGTGACTATACTGAATACTCCAAACACACACCTCATGGTTTTGAATGAACTGTCTCCTGTGATTACTGTAACATCTTTAGCTCCACCCTGCTTTGACTTGAAAGATGAACACATGGATGTATGGTGTTGTTGAACAAACCATCCTCCTTATTCATCAGGAGGTATTGAAGTACGGCTGTCTGTCTCCCTCTACTGGATGTTGTGGAAAAGTGTATCTCTTATTTTTATTATCTCCTACAGGCATTTCAGGCTAACAGAGGCAGGCAGAGGGGCTGTCCTGTCCAAGTAATGGTGCAGTAGGGTAGGCCTCAGTGTTGTTTTTGGTGCAGACTCTTCAACATCATTCATCCATTCAACATGACAACATTTATTTTATTCCATTATAATAAGTAATTTGTTTAAACCAGAATCTAATTGTAATCCAAATGCAATGGCCACTTTTGGGAATCATCTATTGCCCATATGCAGTTAGTGAAATGTAAGTAAAGTTCATATTGAGGATATGAACCACAGAGTGTTTTTTTTTATTTATGTCAGGGAGGTTTTTGTACAGTGTCTCTGGGTTTCCTATCACTGTGGGCTGCAGGGCGCAGTAGTAGAGAGCAGAGTCTGTCACTTCAGCAGAGGAGATCTTGAGAGACAAGCGATTTCCACTAACTTCAGCAGACAATCTTGTGTCTGGATTCCCAGGATCTGCATATCGTGTGGTGGTCCCTGATCCTGAGATGAACATGAGGAACGTTGGTGCTTTTTCTGCATCTTGACGATACCAGTAGAATTCATCTCCAAAAGATGCAGTTTTGAGTAGTTGAAGGAGAGAGTAACACTGGTGTCTTCTACAGTGGACACTTCAGTCTGGACTGGGCTGAGATCCTGAGAATGAACACCTGTATGTGAAAGTATATAAATATGAAGTTATTCAGGGAAATGTATCTCTAATTTCTCTGTCATTCATTTAATGACTAAAGGATTACATATTTATCTTTATTCAAATACATGAGTATCACTATCACATGTTAATCACCTACCCATAACTATCACCAGGAACAACAGCAACACCATCTTATATGAAACAGAGATGAAGAGACAGGGAGCACTGCTGTTTCTGAAAGTTTCATCCTCTTTTATGTACTTCTCTGTTAAGCCCCTCCCCTTAGTGTCAGTAGGTGTGTTTCATGTACTGTAGGTTCATGTGAGGTTTTTGTACAGTGTCTCTGGGTTTCCTGTCACTGTGGGCTGCAGGGCGCAGTAGTAGAGAGCAGAGTCTGTCACTTCAGCAGAGGAGATCTCCAGATCCACACGTTTCTGTTCTTTGTCATTTGTGATGTTCAGTCCTGGTATTGGGTTGGTTACCTGTCCTATGTACTCCATAATGAGGAACTGTGGTGCTGATCCAGGGTTCTGGCGGTACCATGACAGACTGTTAGCTGTGTCTGAGCTGGTGTACTTGCAGGAGATGTTAACACTACTACCCTCAATAGCATGCACTACATCTCTGTGTGGTGTGATTGTATCTTCTCCAACACTTGGACCTGTGAAAGAGGAGAGGTATTACGCTGTTTAGTAAATACACATTATTGATCTAGAAAGCCAAACTGTATTATGCTCTGGATGAGAGAGTGCTAAATAACTCAAATGTAAAAATGAATAAATAATTAATTGGTATTCCAGCAGCATATACATTCAGTATTTTTCCGTAAGTTCAATTGACAAGGAGTGAATTCTTACCTACAAGACTGCAAAACAACATCACTGAATAGAGCAGCATCGTAGCTAAAGCACTGTGTCAGATAGAGAGACTAGAAGCGTTGCTGAACCAGAGTGATCTTCACTTGGAACATTCACTCTTAAAGGTGACTCTGTTCTCCTCACTGTCTGTTGGGAGTGATGTTGAGCTCCTCCCCTTTAACACAATAGAATGTTGCCTAATGGCTTCAGTGAGACAACCTGTTGCCAATGCACTGTAGTGTCCTCATCACTCCACTAGGTGTCACTATTGTATGAAAGGGAACCAGAGACTAGAAACACTCTCTCAGGTAATAAGAGGTTTTTGTACAGGGTCTCTGGGTTTCCTGACACTGTGGGCTGCAGGGCGCAGTAGTAGAGAGCAGAGTCTGTCACTTCAGCAGAGGAGATCTCCAGATACAGTTGGGTCTTCTCTGTGTTCAGTTTACCAGAGAGGCGAGGGTCCAGAGACTCAGCAGTCCCTCCGGTCCCAGTGGCGCCTAGGAGAAGGAGGTACTGGGGAGCAGATCCTGGGTTCTGCGTGTACCATAGTAGAGAGAACGCTGAGGAGTAGTTGCAGGACAGAGTAACTTTGCTGCCTTCTTCTCCATGTACTTCATGCTGGTTTGACTGGATAGTTTGCCCAGAACTGACACCTGGAAACATGAGGAAGTGAACATTGAGTTATGAACAGATAATACTACAAATGCAGTATTTTCCCCAAATAAATAGGACTACTATAATAGGTTGAAGCAGTACACTACAAAGTGTTGAAAAAAAGACAATTGAACAGAAACACAACATTGTTGGGGTCGGACGTCAAACTGACAAAGAATGCACCAAACTAAATTCCTCTGCAAGGTTTTCAATGGATCATGTCACCCTGTCTTTCTGTTGAAGCTCCACCCCAAAGGACTTTAATGCAGTCATGTGTTTGTACAGTGTCTCTGGGTTTCCTGTCACTGTGGGCTGCAGGGCGCAGTAGTAGAGAGCAGAGTCTGTCACTTCAGCAGAGGAGATCTCCAGATCCACACGGTTTCTCTCCTTATTC
Organism: Nansenia antarctica; assembly: GCF_963989245.1. Classification (NCBI taxonomy): domain Eukaryota; kingdom Metazoa; phylum Chordata; class Actinopteri; order Argentiniformes; family Microstomatidae; genus Nansenia; species Nansenia antarctica. Next base: position 10,002,809 of record NC_137686.1, on the reverse strand, counting down.
AGGTTAACAGATAGTCGAGGGTACGGAGGATCAGCTCTCACTACATTCACTTTATCTCCATATGCTGAGATGAGGAGGAGGAACTGAGGAGCAGATCTGGGATGTTGGTGATACCATAACAGACTACTTGATGCACTACTAGTTAGTGAGTAGTTGCAGGAGAGCTTGACATTGTCACCCTGGATCGCATGTTCTTCCAGACTGATGGAGAATATTTCATCTTCGTAACTGTCACCTGTCAAGTCAAGATTGTGTAATGAGTCATTTATTGGCAAATCGTAATATGTTGTGTTTTGTTATGAATATATTATGTTTTAAAAGTTGTTATTAAGAGGTTATTACATATCTATTATGTTACAGTATTTCACTTACCTACGAATGTTAAAAGTCCGAAGACTATCCAACACAGCATGGTTGATGTTAAAGAGACAAGCTGACAATGAACAGAGAAGAACACTTCATGCCACTCTGGTTCTCCTCTTCTTCTTCTTCTTCTTCTTCTTCTTCTTCCATTCTAGCTCCTCCTCTCAATGCAGTTGTACATGACATCTCCTTTCAGAGAGGATCTTCTGAAGAGGAGGAACCACAGTCAGGGAAGAAGATGTGTTGGAAAGAATAAGCTTTGTTTTTCATGTCTGATTTTCAAGACCAATAAGAAACAATGAAGAAAACCTCTCTCCAATCTATCCTTTGTTATGGAGTTTCAGTACATGTTTTCATATGTCTTTAATGTCCACTGAATTAATGTCAACATGTGAGAAAGATAACAGTAGTGATTGAGTTAATAACTGCCTCTATGTTTTTACAATGGAGTTAATGTGATAGTTTGACCTTATGTGAGGTCACATTGTGTAAAGTGTTGCCCCCATCACACTAAACATGCTGCCACTCGTTCACCCAACAGGTGTTACCACAACAATACTCTTATCTCCAGAGCCTCTGCAGCCGTGTGGCTGATACTGAACTGTGGTGAGAGAATTACCTGTAAACTGGTCTACAACAGGGCCTTTCTCAGCGTAGGGGTTTTTGTACAGCCTCTAGGAGACTTTGTATCAGTGTGCGGCCCTCAGGGCGCAGTAGTAGAGAGCGGCGTCTGTCAGAGTCACTGGTTTGATCACGAGGCTGATGGACTTTGGAGACGATTCAATCGTATATCGACTATCAGTGCTGTGTTCATCTTTGTTTGTTCCTGCACCTTTATAGAAACTCAGGCGCCTGGTTAGGATGTTGCCGGTACCAGAAAAGGTGGATGTTTTGGCTGCTTGAATCATAGGAGCACCTCAGTGTCGCAGAGCCTCCTTCTGTATGGGTGTATTCTTCCTTCTCAGGAGTCATTTCATCACCACATACTAAACCTGCAGTGGGAAAACTATTACCGGTATGTCAATTATTAAAAACAATATATGTATATGATATATGTTTTTATATCAGCATGACTATCTACATTAATATTCTTGTTTGTATTTTCATACGATTGTTTCGTAACAATATGAATAATCTCATGGTGATAATAAGGATATCAGGAGACTTGTTGTTGTTGTTTACATGTGTTGTTTACCTGTAGTGATGATTAGAATCAGGACACTGAGGGGTTTCTCCATCTCCAGACAGACTGTTGCAGGCCTTCACTCTCCTCTAAAGTCTTCCTCTGTGTGTTACTGTGGGCTTTACAACCAGCTGGGACGTCACCACACCCACCAAGGAAACAGGAGGGGCAGGTTTACTGTTCTATAGCTTCAGTGTGTCTGTCTGTCTGTCTGTCTGTCTGTCTGTCTCTGTCTGTCTGTCTGTCTGTCTGTCTGCCTGCCTGCCTGTCTGTCTGTCTGTCTGTCTGTCTAAAACTTGATGAAAGTCATTTAAGATCGGATACAGTGAGTGTGCGTGTGCGTGTGTGTGTGTGTGTGTGTGTGTGTGTGTGTATGTGTGTGTGCATCCATCCACTGTCTCTCTGATAACCTAAAGCCTCTACCAGAGTGCATCTGATGTAAAGTTGTGGTCTGGATATGACTTCTGACCTCATTAGAAAATAACATCTTATCTCTGCTCAGCTTTTTGTACAGCTTCTTCCAGCTGTTGCATCACTGGGTAGTCTGAGTCAGTACTCAGAGCACAGTAGTAGAGACCTGTGTCTGCCAGGGTCAGATGCTTTATGACAAGTTCAGTTGATATTGTGTGTGTTATGGATTCATATCGACTATCAGAGGTATGTCCAGTACTGCTCAATGATCCTGCACCTTTATACAGCAGATACTGAGGTGCCTGGTCAGGGTAATGCATAAACCAGTAAAACCTAATAGCGTGCCTCTTAGATTTATAAGTGCAGCTCAGTTTCACAGATTCTCCCTCTTTTCCACAGACTTCAGGTGTAACAGGAGACATGGAATCTCCAGCCACCAGTTCTGTAAAAATACAGAAACAACATGCAGTACAGTAACATAACATCACCTCCGTCCAAAGATAGAAGAAAATACGTTCAAAGCAAGTTATTTAAATGGTAATGATGATACTAGTTTACGATATTAAACTTTAAAACAGAAACATTGTTTACCTGAGGCAAGGAAAACGCAAAAGTGTATACGCACACACATAAAACCCTCAGAGGAACTGACTTCAGAGTGGAAGTGATATTGAGATTGGCATCAAATCTCCCTTTGAATTCTTCAGCATTTTCCCCTTTGTCTCCAAATGTGAACCTCTTCAACATGAACCTGGGGTAGTCGTTAGCTTCTTGTTTGTACCAGAACAGAAAGGGGCTTGGATCTGTAGTATCAAATTCACAGCCCAGTGTGACTAGACCTCCCTCAGTAGCAGTCACATCTCCTGTTGGCTGGGTGACTGAGTCCTCTCCTCTGCACTCTGGAAAACAACCAACATATTTATTCATATTCGTGCCAGGAAGAAATATATCAAGCAAAACATTCTAGAGGGGACGGTGTTGATTTGTTAACTCTGATTGTGCTTATTGTTGTGCTTTTTTATCTGAACAAATACTAAATGAAACTAAAGTAACAAACTAGAGGAGATTAATCCTGGTGGTGTCATACCAAGACAGAGAGGCAGACTCAGCAGGTTCCTCAGCCAGTGCTCCATGTCTGCTGTGAGGTGAGATGGAAGAGGCAGAGCAGCAAACACACTCTGATGTACATGTGCTGCTGTGAGCTGAGCTTTGACTCCCTCTACCCTACTGTTCATTCTTCATCTTCCTCATCTTGTGTCCTGTGTAGCCTCCTATGGCGAGGTGTCTGCAGTGCTGACTGGATGGCATCGCCTGGAATCAGGGAGGAACATTTGCTTTGCAACGTCGCCCCCTTCAGGTTGACTTTCACACTGCTCCACTAAACTGAATGAATTATGAGGAGGACCGTGATTGATCCTTTGAGATTTCTAGATTTGGTCACCGCCCCATATGGAGCACCACAAGACTGGCCAGAGTAGAAATGAGGGCTACTCTCTGTTCTCTACCTTCTACACTAACCTTAATAAGAACAATATGTTACTTAATATTTGTTGGTTTGTTGATCTTGGTACACATGTGGCTGCTACCCAGGTAACTTGTATAAACGCTCACCCCACTGTCAGAAACTGAATTGAAAGCTGTACTGTAATTAAATAGCAGCAAGTTGTGGATGTTGATGATCTTACTATACTACCCAAATAAGCACCCTTACAGAAATACCAGTTTCACAATCTTAACAATCAACATACATATCATACACAGACAGCAGTAATCTAGGCCTTCAGTAAAAACTGTTACATACATTAAAAACATTTAATGTTCATGGGAAAAAAAAGAAGTAAATGACATTTTCATTATGAACTTTTGTCAAGACAAGACTGCTCCTCCAGGTATGACTACAGTTGTCTGATGCCTCTAACCCTCTGGTATATGATATCAGATTGTGGTTTAATGTTTGATTCTGATCCAGACCACAGCAAAGCATTTCAGTCAGCAGGATTTTTGTACAGCCTCCCAGCTACTATGCATCACTGTGTGTAGCCATACATACAGATAGCACAGTAGTAGAGAGCTGTGTCTGCCAGGGTTAGACGCGTTATGACAAGTTCAGTTGATGTCTGGGACGTTGTGGATTCATAACGACTGTCAGGGATATATTGATCGCTCCAATCTCTGGCATCTTTCCACAGTAGATACTGAGGTGCCTGGTTAGGATGATGTCTGTACCAGTAAAGGTAAACACCTTCATCGTTTGACACATAAGTGCAGCTCAGTGTGACAGATTCTCCCTCTCTACTGATGACTTCAGATTTTACAGGAGAAATGGAATCCTCAGCTATCAGCTCTGTAATAAAGATACAATAACACAATTATGAGAGAAAAAACACTATAATGTTGATCATTGCATCGACCATAGGACAGCACAGAACAGCAAAACTTGATATTTACTGATTTACCTTAATAACATATATTAATCTATTATGTTTACACTGCACTAGAATATATAATTAGATTAGATATTGTTCACCTGAGGCCATAATGAGAACCAGTATGAGTGAGTTCTCCATGTGGAACAGAGATATACTAGATCACTTCTCTGTCTTGGTCACTGTATTCTGTTGCTGTGATGCTCGTTGCTGAGAGTTTTCTGCAGAGAGGAAAAGGGGATGTATCTGACTCTGAAATCTGACCTCACTCTCAACTGTGTTAACATTGACTTCTAGAGGAACCATTTCCTTTACAGATGCTGGTGTTTTATTTCATTTTTATTATTACTCAGTAATTACAAATAATTACCTCAGGACACATTTATAAATTATATACTAAATAAATGAACTAAATATCTTATATACAAAACAAGGCATTATCTTATTATCATTACTAAATACTATGTATATACTGTATATATATGATATCAATAATAACTTTAATAACATCCAATAGCACTCATTTTCTATCTGATGCTGTATAAAGAATTTGTGGTCTGTAGAGGTTTTTGAACAGCGTCTCTGGGTTTCCTGTCACTGTGGGCCTCACAGCGCAGTAGTAGAGAGCAGAGTCTGTCACTTCAGCAGAGGAGATCTCCAGATCCAAGCGGTTTCCACTAACTTTAGCAGACAACCTTGTGTTTGGATTCAGAGGATCTGCATGCCTTGAGCTAGTCCCTGATCCCAAGATGGACATGAGGAACTCTGGTGGTTTTCCTGCATCTTGTCGATACCAGAAGAAATTATCTGAACTTGTAGCAGTTCTGGAGTAGTTGTAGGAGAGAGTGACATTGGTGTCTTCTACACTAGACACTTCAGTCTTGACTGGAGTGAGGCCCTGAGAACTGACTCCTGCATATGAAAGTATATAGAAATATTCAGTTATTCATGGGAATGAATCTTATATTTTCAGTCATGAATGACATGACTAAGTAGCTCAATATTTAATTGTATTCAATTGCATGAGTATCATCACATGTTCATGACCTACCCATAACTATCACCAGGAACAACACAGAACACAGCAACACCATCTTAGATGAAACAGAGATGAAGGGACAGAGAGCACTGCTGTTTCTGGAAGTTTTTTCCTCTCTTATGTACTTCACTGTTGTGCCTCCTAATCCGACACGCCCCCGTGAGCCTCGTTCTGGCGCCCCCTCCCGGCCGGATTGAGTGGGCCGGATCTCTGGCTCTGTTTGCAGCAGGTGTGGGCTATTACGTTTCAGCCCAGCTGTCCCAATCACCACCTGGACAGCCGCCTACTTAACCCTGCTACAGACGGAGATCCAACGCTTGGACATAACTTTCTGTATGGACCCCCTCTGACTACTCTCATCTGGATTTCCCTCCCTGGCTCGACCCCTGGACTCCCCTCTGGACTACTCTCATGGATCACTCTCCCTGGCCCGAAAAGGATCTCGGACTTTGCTCACTAGGGTAGTATCGCAGCACATAATACAACACCCCTGACCTCATACACGCACACACACATAGTATAATTACACACCCCATAACTATCGCCTGCATCACACCTTATGTTTGTTTTTTCCACTAGTTAGTGTAGGGCCTATTTCTTTGTTTATATCATCCATAATAAATCATTATATATTCTCCTGGCCTCTGTCTCTGTTTCTCTGGGGTTCCACCACATTTGGCTTTTCCAGTTTCAAGGTGTGCATAACAGTATGTCCAAGCCATTATGAGCCAAGGTGGAACTCCAGAGAACAAGGGTGGTTCCCCGGGTATTGGGGTTCTCCCATTAGTCGTAGATTTACGCAGAGAGGTAAATAGCCATGCTACGCAACTTACCAGTCTGCAGGCCGAGCTCCAGAAGGCCTTCCCCACGGTCCAAGGCCAGATAGCCGTACTGGAGAATACCACCCGTGCCACCGTCGGGGCTGTAAATAGTCTCGAGACGAAGATGGACGCCCTGTCCGGGTCTCTCGCCTCCATCCAGCGTTCTCTGGACCTCATCGCCGCTGGCAGCAGACCACCCCCTGACACGAGTTCCATATCTGGGCAGATGACTAATCCCCCGGTCGATCCTGTGAACCCCGTTTCGCTCTATCCTCCTGTCGCTCACTGGGAACCCAGGTTAGTCAGCCCCGCTCCATTCCATGGTGACTTTGATTGTTGTCGGGGTTTTCTGACCCAGTGCGAATTAGTATTTACGCACCAGCCTTCCAAGTACTCCTCCGACGGGGCCAAGGTAGCGTTTATCATGTCTCTACTCGCTGACAAAGCGCTCAAATGGGCCATAGCCGCTGTCGGGAGCAGTTCAAGATACTCCACGGATTACCCCCTGTTTAAAGCGGAGTTCCGGTTCGTGTTCGACCACCCCCAGGACGGGCAGGATGTAACCGGCCGCTTGTTAGCCATCTCCCAGGGTTCCCGCTCTGTAGCCGAGTACATGGTCGAGTTCCGTACTCTAGCCACGGAGACAGGCTGGAATGACGGAGCCCTCCTCAGCCTTTTCCACAAGGGGTTACATGATTCCATCAAGGACATGTTGGTGCGCGACGATCCCGGCACCCTTAATGAGCTGATTACCCTGGCCCTTAGGATGGATGCACGCCTCCAGGTACGACGCACCGACCGCGTCCAGCGAGCTGTCACGCGCCCCACTACCTATCGCGCCGGAACGACCCCGCCCCCTTCTCTGCCCATGCTGCCTCCTCTCGTGGCTACTTCCGGGGCTGGGGAGCCCATGGAGATCGGCCGCTCTCGGCTCTCGCGAGAGGAGCGAGAACGGAGGCTTCTCAACAAGCAGTGCCTGTACTGCGGCAAGGAGGGGCACATCATCCGGGCGTGTCCTGTCCGGCCAAAAGATCCAGCTCACCAGTAGGGGGCATACTGGTGAGCAACACCTCTCTCTCTCAGCCCCAGGTCACCCCCAGTCGCCTATTCCCTGCCACTCTCACCTGGGGGAAGGACACCCTGTCTGTCAGCGCCCTCATCGACTCCGGGGCTGATGGTTGTCTAATCGATGAAAACTTAGTCCACCAGGCGGGCATCCCCCTAGTCCTTCTAGACCGCCCCATCATGCCTAGGGCCATTGATGGCCGTTCCCTAGGAACTATCACCCACACCACTGGGCTTATATCTCTTACGATCTCCGGGAATCATACCGAGGAGATCCGGTTCTTTGTCCTTCAGACCCCCACGTCTCCCCTGGTGCTGGGTAGACCCTGGCTCGAGAGACATGAACCTCACATCTCCTGGGCTTCGGGCCAGATCCTAGGCTGGAGAGGTACGTGTTACGCCTCCTGCCTTCGCTCCGCCCTGTCTCCCTCTAGCGACCCCAAGTCTAAGATCACTCCGCCTGACCTCACCGGGGTTCCTCACATCTACCACGACCTAGGCCAGGTGTTCAGCAAGGACGAGGCACTCTCCCTTCCACCCCATCGCCCGTATGACTGTCCTATAGACCTCCTGCCTGGTGCCACCCTTCCTAAAGGTAGACTTTACAGCCTCTCACTCCCTGAAAAGGAGGCGATGCGTAACTACATTACGGAGTCCATCAACTCTGGTATCATCCAGCCCTCCTCCTCTCCCCTCGCGGCTGGATTCTTCTTCGTATCCAAGAAGGACGGTGGGCTCAGACCTTGCATTGATTTTCGGGCTCTGAATGACATTTCTGTAAAGAACCGTTATCCCCTTCCCCTCATTAGCTCCACCTTCGAACCCCTCACCCATGCCAAGGTATTCACCAAGCTGGACCTACGTAACGCCTACCATCTAGTCCGCATCAGGGAGGGGGACGAGTGGAAGACCGGGTTTAACACCCACCTCGGCCATTTTGAATACCGCGTCATGCCTTTTGGTCTATCTAATGCCCCTGCTATTTTCCAGGCCCTGGTCAACGATGTCCTTCGGGACATGTTAAACATTTTTGTTGTTGTGTACCTTGACGACATTCTTATTTTTTCTCGGTCCGTGGAGGAGCACCACCAGCACGTCCGGCTAGTCCTGCAGAGGCTCCTGGAGAACCGCTTATTCGTGAAGGGGGAGAAGTGCGTTTTCCACACCAGCTCGGTCACCTACCTGGGTAATGTGGTGGAGGACGGACAGATGCGGGCGGACCCTGCCAAGGTCAAGGCCGTCGTGGAGTGGCCTCAGCCCACGGACCGGACCCAACTTAGACGCTTCCTGGGGTTCGCGGGATTTGTGAGGCGGTTCATTAAAGGGTTCAGCCAGGTCGCAGCGCCGCTCACTGCGCTTACCTCCACCTCACGGCCCTTCTGCTGGACCGCCGCTGCTGAGACCGCTTTCGGCACACTAAAACACCTGTTCTCCTCCGCGCCAGTGCTGATCCACCCCGACCCCGAGAGACAGTTCATCGTAGAGGTAGATGCTTCGGACACGGGGATCGGGGGGGTCCTCTCTCAACGGTCGGGGGAGGACCAGAAGATACACCCTTGCGCCTACTTCTCTCGGCGCTACGAACCCGCGGCCGAAAATTACGACGTGGGCAACAAGGAGCTGCTGGCGGTTCACGAGGCCCTGAGGGAGTGGAGACACTGGCTGGAGGGAGCCAAACTACCGTTCCTGGTGTGGTCTGACCATAGGAACCTCACTTACCTTGGGTCCGCCAAGAGGCTCAACTCTCGACAAGCCCGCTGGGCTCTTTTTTTTAGTCGTTTCGACTTCACCCTTACCTACCGTCCCGGCTCCAAGAACGTCAAAGCTGATGCTCTCTCCCGCCAGTTCCCCAAGGCGGATTCGGGTGTCGCTGAGGGGGGAGATACCATCCTGTCCCCGTCCCGGGTGGTGGGGTTCGTAACCTGGCCCGTCGAGGCTTTGGTGAGACAGGCTCAGCGGGCCGAACCAGACCCTAGGACTGGACCCCCTAACCGTTTGTTTGTGCCTACAGCTGTCCGAGCCAGGGTGTTGGAGTGGGGCCACTCCAGCTGCTTCGCTTGCCACCCCGGCGAGCGGCGGACGGCGGCATTCATCGGGAGGAGGTTCTGGTGGCCCAATCTCAGGGGGGACACCAGGGAGTTTGTGGCCGCCTCTACGGTGTGCGCCCGTAGTAAGGCCTCCCATCGGCCTCCTGCGGGTCTCCTGCAGCCTCTCCCGGTGCCCAGCCGACCGTGGTCGCACATCGCCGTGGACTTTGTTACTGGGCTCCCTGTCTCCCAGGGGTGCGACACCATTCTCACCATCGTGGACCGGTTCTCCAAGGCGGTCCACTTCGTTCCCCTCCCGAAACTGCCCACAGCGGCCGAGACGGCGGACCTCCTAACTCTCCACGTTGTACGCCTCCACGGGATCCCCTCGGATGTGGTTTCTGACCGGGGCCCCCAGTTCGTCTCCAAGGTCTGGCGGGCCTTCTGCAAAGGCATTGGGGCCACCACCAGTCTCACCTCCGGGTACCACCCTCAGTCCAATGGGCAGGCCGAGCGGGCCAACCAGGCTCTGGAAGCCGCTCTCCGATGTGTCTCCGCCCACAATCCCTCCTCCTGGGCGAAATACCTGCCGTGGGTGGAGTACTCCCTCAACACTATGGAGAGCGCCGCCACTGGTATGTCCCCATTCGAATGTTCCCTGGGTTACCAACCCCCTCTGTTTCCCCAACAGGAGCTGGAGGTGGCGGTCCCAACCACCAGGGCCCATCTCCGCCGGTGTCGCAACGTGTGGAGGACCGCCAGGGCGGCGTTGCTCCGCGCCACCGAGCGCGCCCGGCGGAGCGCGAACCGGCGGAGGGTGCCGGCCCCTGACTACCAGCCAGGTCAGAGGGTTTGGCTGTTGGCCCGGGACCTGCCCCTCCAGACCTCCCAAACCTCCACCCGGAAACTCAACCCCCGGTACGTTGGTCCCTATCCCGTGGACCGTATCGTCAACCCCACGGCGGTACGTTTGACCCTTCCTCCCTCCCTCAAAATACACCCGGTGTTCCATGTCTCCCAGCTTAAACCTGTGGCCGCCAGCCCTTTGTCTTCCCCCAGCCCGGCTCCGCCGCCGCCCCGTGTCCTGGATGATGGGGACCCGGTATGGACGGTAAACAAACTACTGGAGGTCCGCCGCCGGGGTCGCGGGTTTCAATACCTAGTGGACTGGGTTGGCTACGGGCCCGAGGACCGGACTTGGGTGCCTACGTCCTATCTCGCCGACCCGTCCTTATTGGAGGATTTCTACCGAGCCAACCCCGGGGCCCTGGGTCCGTCGTCCGGTGCCTCCCCTGAGGAAGGGGGTACTGTTGTGCCTCCTAATCCGACACGCCCCCGTGAGCCTCGTTCTGGCGCCCCCTCCCGGCCGGATTGAGTGGGCCGGATCTCTGGCTCTGTTTGCAGCAGGTGTGGGCTATTACGTTTCAGCCCAGCTGTCCCAATCACCACCTGGACAGCCGCCTACTTAACCCTGCTACAGACGGAGATCCAACGCTTGGACATAACTTTCTGTATGGACCCCCTCTGACTACTCTCATCTGGATTTCCCTCCCTGGCTCGACCCCTGGACTCCCCTCTGGACTACTCTCATGGATCACTCTCCCTGGCCCGAAAAGGATCTCGGACTTTGCTCACTAGGGTAGTATCGCAGCACATAATACAACACCCCTGACCTCATACACGCACACACACATAGTATAATTACACACCCCATAACTATCGCCTGCATCACACCTTATGTTTGTTTTTTCCACTAGTTAGTGTAGGGCCTATTTCTTTGTTTATATCATCCATAATAAATCATTATATATTCTCCTGGCCTCTGTCTCTGTTTCTCTGGGGTTCCACCACATTTGGCTTTTCCAGTTTCAAGGTGTGCGTAACACTTCACTGCCTCTGTAGCCCCTCCCCTGCCACAAGCCCCTCCCCTTAGTGTCAGTAGGTGTGTTTCATGTACTGTAGGTTCATGTGAGGTTTTTGTACAGTGTCTCTGGGTTTCCTGTCACTGTGGGCCTCACAGCACAGTAGTAGAGAGCAGAGTCTGTCACTTCAGCAGAGGAGATCTCCAGATACAAGCGGTTTCCACTAAGTTTAGCAGACAACCTTGTGTTTGGATCCCAAGTTTGGTGCCCTGATCCCACGATGTACATAAGGAACTCTGGTGGTTTTCCTGGATATTGGCGGTACCACTGTATGTTGCGGATACTGCTGTCATCATATTTACAGGAGAGGTGGACATTTCTCCCCTCCACAGCATGCTCTTCTGGAGAGTTTGGCTTTATATCCCCAAAACTGATTCCTGGGGGAAAAACGTATTTGTAAACTGCATGTATGAATGTAACATATTATATACTCTTATATTATATAGTATACTGTTTAATTTCAAATATTGAGACGTACAATCGGCTACAATAAACATATACAAAGATTTTTTTTTTGAGAAATAAGCATTCAATCAATACATGGTGTAACTCACCTGAAAGAGCTGTAAAGAGGAGAAATGAGAGGAGCAACATCTTGGCAGACCTTTGAGTAACAAACAGAGAGAACACAGAGACCTGACTACACTTCTTCACTCTAACATCCCCTACATGTGGATCTACGCCTAAACAGCACCCCCTACTGGCTCTAGAGGGAATTACTGCTCTCTGTTTGAGCATGTGAATGAATGAATGAATGAATGAATGAATGAATGAATGGACTTTATTGTCATTGCTACAGTACAGGTACCAAACAACGAAATTTAGGAGGGGTGGCTCCCCTGGTGTTAGGAAAGGGAAAAAAAAAACACTTTTAGAAAAAGAATAAAATCACACGAAGGTAAGGAGCTGGTTTACATAAATAAAGGCTATGTACACAATCCACTGTACTATACTGCACAGATAGTCAACTAGGGTTGTCATATTGCACAAAAGTATTTTTTCACGTTATTTAAAGTGTCACAGTTTGCAGGCTTGAAATGTACATGTTTGTGCCTCAGCACTAGCTGCCATACAATCCGTCCATACTGTCCTGGGCCCAGAACTTAGGCCTTTGCTGTGTTCAGGGCCTTGACGGCCCTGTGGTAGAAGCAGTTCTTCAGTCTGTTTGTCTTAGCGGCCGGGGTCCTGTACCTCCTTTTCGAGGGCAGCCTGATAAAGTGTACGTGCCCAGGGTGGGTCGGGTCCCTGGAGATCTTGGAGGCCTTCCTGAGACAGCGTGTGTTGTACAGCTCTTCCAGAGAGGGGAGGGGGGCGCCGGTGATCTTCTGTGCTGTTCTCACGACTCTCTGTAGCGCATTTCTCTCCGCTGTTGTGCAGCTGTAGAACCAGTTGCAGATGCCGTAGGTGAGGATGCTCTCCACTGCGCCGCGGTAGAAGGCCACCAGTATCTCCTGCTTGTTGTGTTCTTTCCTGAGGCATCTCAGGGTGTATAGCCGCTGTTGTGCCCTCTTGATGGTGCCTTTTGTGTTGTCCTTCCAGGTCAGGTCATCCCGCATGTGATGTCCCAGGAATCGGAGGGTTGAGACTCTCTCCACGCTCTCTCCGTCGATGAGCAGGGGCTGGATCTCAGACTTTTTCCTCCTAAAGTCTACGATGAATTCCTGGGTCTTTGACTTGTTCAGCAGCAGGTTGTTAACCTTGCACAGCTTGCTCAGTTGCTCTACCTCATCCCTGTATGCCGCCTCGTCCCCCCCCGAGATACATCCCACCACGGTGGTGTCGTCTGCAAACTTTACGATGTAGTTGCTGGGGTGGACGGGGGTGAAGTCGTGGGTGTAGAGGTTGTAGAGGATGGGGCTTAGCACGCAGCCCTGGGGGGACCCAGTGCTGAGGCTGAGGGCTGTGGAGGTGTGGGGGCCCACCCGCACCCTCTGGGGGCGGTCGGTCAGGAAGTCCTTGATCCACGCACATATAGAGTGTGATAGACCCAGGTCTAGTAGTTTGGTCACTAGCCTGTCTGGAAGGATGGTGTTGAAAGCGGAGCTGAAGTCCATAAAGAGCAGTCTCGCGTAGCTGTTTCCCCTCTCCAGGTGGGATAGAGTGGCGTGGAGAGTCGTCGCAATGGCATCCTCTGTGGACCTGTGGGCTCTGTAGGCGAACTGGTATGGATCCAGGTTGGGCGGGAGGCGTGTGAGTATGTGGGCCCGGACTAGTTTCTCGAAGCACTTCATGATGATTGGTGTGAGTGCCACCGGGCGGTAGTCGTTTAGGCAGCTCACCGTGCTTTTCTTCGGGACTGGGATGATAGTTGAGGTTTTCAGGCAGGGTGGGACGGTGGCCTGGGACAGGGACTGGTTAAAGATGTTGGTGAAAACCCCGGCCAGCTGGTCGGCGCAGTCTCTCAGCACCCGTCCCAGGACGCCATCCGGCCCCGAGGCTTTCCTGGGGTCCACCGCCTTCAGTACGCGTCTCACTTCATGCTCTGTGAGGGTGAGGCTGCTGAGAGCTGGAGAGAGTGGTGTTTGTGTTGCGGTTACCTCCGTTCGCCCCTCGTTGAACCGGGCGTAGAAGGTGTTCAGCTTTCCCGCCAGCAGGGGGTCGTCCTCTGCGGCTGTGAGCCTGTTGGCTCTGAAGTTTGTCATCTGCTGAACCCCCTGCCACATCCGCCTGGAGTCGTTGCTCAGGAGGCATTCCTCAATCTTCTCTCTGTGCTCTGCCTTGGCCGCTTTGATGCCGCGCTTTAGGTTGGCCCTGGTGGAGCTGTACAGCGGTGTGCTCTTCCCTGCGAAGAAGGCGTTGTCCCTCTCGTTGATCAGTTTTTGGACCTTCCCAGTCATCCATGGCTTCGTGTTGGGGTAGACCCGGACCCGTTTGTCCACGGTGACTGAGTTGGTGCAGTTCACTATGTGGTTCAGAACCGACGACGTGTACTGTTCCAGGTCCTCATGCTCATATTCCTGCCATAGGGTGTCATTTAGGCAGATCTGCAGTGGAGCGGACCCTTCTGGCCAGGTTCTGACAGTCTTAGTGGTGATGGGAGCACTTTTCCCCATTGTAGTGTATGCAGGAATCAGGAGGATTGACACATGGTCAGACATGCCTAGATGAGCTAGCGGACTAGCCTTGTAAGCACGTTTGATGTTGGTGTATACCTTATCCAGTGTTTTTTCTCCTCTCGTTGCACATTTCACATGCTGATAGAACTTGGGTAGTACTGCCTTCAGGTCGACATGATTGAAGTCCCCCGCTATGATGTGAATAGCCTGTGGATCAGTGCTTTGTTGGCTACTGATGACTTCATATAGTCGCGCCAATGCTACTCTGCTGTCTGCGCTAGGCGCTATATACACACATGTTATTAGCACCGCGTTAAACTCCCTTGGGAGGTATGTGGGTCGGCATTTAACAGTCAAGTATTCCAGGTCTGGGGAGCAGTGGCTACTTACAGTTTTCGTGTTTAAGCACCAGCTATCCTTCGTCGATATTATGATCCCACCTCCGCGGGACTTACCGCTAAGCTCCGTTCGGTCAGCGCGGTGTAGCGTGCGCCCCTCCAAGCTAACAGTTGCGTCCACAATGTTGTCAATGTGATGTGCTCTTTACAGTACAGTTCAAAGACACATTATTTGATATCAGATCATTTAATGTTCTTATTGGTACTTTATCAGGAAATAAACAGTGAGAATCAAACGTTTGTAGGTCAGAGTAACACAATGATAGTAACTGCTAAATGAAGACTGGAAATTAATATATATGCCATTTACGGTAGTTGACAATAATGCAAAGCGACTTACAGTGCAGTGAGTACACATTTTTCTATGGTACCAGCGGGAATACATTATAGTATATTTATCATGAACACTATCATGTATTTATTTGATGCTGTAGATTTGGGACAGTTTGCATCTTCAGAGAGAGCTTGTTTTGTGATTCAATTATAATCTGTTTTGACATCATTTGTGATACTCAAAATAATCACAAAAACAATGGATTGTTTTGGAGAAGTGCCTGTATCACTCTTGGGGTAGTTTGCCAAAAACATGTTACACCCATTCTCTGAAAGAATAAATGGGAAACACAATAGTGAGTCGGCTGGTCCTCAGTGTAGAACAGTAATAATTAAAATATCAAAATAAGAGTATTATTTCAAAATCTCAATATTCAACAGTAATAACCATCCGTTATATTTCCATTTAAAATCAATAGGCTAGAATCACAATAAACATACAATAGTCTGTTAAGTAAGCTAATAAAAATGATCACTTCTATATTTGTATTATCATTACCATTATAAAACAATTTGATATACCTTTTAAAAGTATTCCCATATCATTTCAGCCACACAACAATTACAGTAGCGATATAATCGCTCTCATTCAACTATAACAACCTGTGAGCTGCCTGGTTTGCACTAGCCGTCATTCTCAAACGTTAGGAGAAAACAAAGAAAAACAAAGAAAATGTAAACTACAAAACACTCTAACATTGAATCCTTTTTTATCTACGATGATGTTGCTGTGTTCTGTGTTGTTGTCTATTATTGTTATTATCTCCTACAGGCATTTCAGGCTAACAGAGGCAGGCAGAGGGGCTGTCCTGCCCAAGTAATGGTGCAGTAGGGTAGGCCTCAGTGTTGTTTTTGGTGCAGGCTCTTCAACATCATTCATCCATTCAACATGAGGAAATGTATTTTATTTCATTATAATAGGTAATTTGTTTAAGCCAGAATCTAAATGTAATCCAAATACAATGGTCACTTTTGGGAATCATGTATTGCCCATTTGCAGTTGATGAAATGTGAATTAGTTCATATATATTCATATAATAAGTTCCTACATTGATGATGAGCCAGAGAGTGTTTTTCTCTTATGAGACGTCAGTCAGTGAGGTTTTTGTACAGTGTTTCTGGGTTTCCTGTCACTGTGGGCCTCACAGCACAGTAGTAGAGAGCAGAGTCTGTCACTTCAGCAGAGGAGATCTCCAGAGAAACATTATTTTCGTTTTTCTGGATGTTAGATGACAGGCGAGGGTATGGTGGAGTAGCGTTTTCTATAGAGCCCTGTTCTGAGATGTACAGGAGGAACTCTGGTTTAGATCCTGGATATTGGCGGTACCACTGTACGTTGTAGATACTGCTGTCATCATATTTACAGGAGAGGTGGACATTTCTCCCCTCCACAGCATGCTCTTCTGGAGAGTTTGGCTTCATATCCCCAAAACTGATTCCTGTGGGGGAAAACTTATTTGTAAACTGCTTGTATGAGTGTAACATTATATACTCTAGACATAGAATGATCAATTTCAAATGTTGAGACGTACAATCGGCTAAAATGAACATATACAATGAAAATGTTTTGAGAAATAAGCATTCAATCAATACCTGTTGTAACTCACCTGAAAGAGCTGTAAAGAGGAGAAACGAGAGGAGCAACATCTTGGCAGACCTTTGAGTAACAAACAGAGAGAACACAGAGACCTGACTACACTTCTTCACTCTAACATCCCCTACATGTGGATATACGTATAAACAGCACCCCCTACTGGCTCTAGAGGGAATTACTGCTCCCTGTTTAATCACATTGTACCTGAATTCACACCACAGCTAAACTGAGCCAGCTGTACTGGTCTGGCCTGGTTACACACCCAGCATAGATGTTGTAACAGGACTAGAAGGACAAGAGTATTAGAGTCAGCACGGTATGGTTTGGGTCGGTCCTATAGTGGGTAAAGCTCTGTGTTCTATACATAGATCATATTACATGTCTTTGAAATATAACTGATGTTGATTTTCTGATTGGTATTGTAAGGGTAAATAAACAGGGAGTAGAAAACAATGGTTATACTGCAGCGTGACACAATGATAGTATTATGCAAATGAAATATCTTAATATTAACGTGGGCAGTGTGACAATTACCAATATCAGTATCAAGTAATATTGTATTGTATCATGTATTATTAGGAAGATTGTGGTAGATTTTTAATTGTGATTCAACTGTAATGTGGACTTAAATGGTGTTGATAACAACTTATGGAATTGCTTTCTGTCTGTGCATGTTGTCAGGTTTTTGTACAGTGTCTCTGTGTTTCCTGTCACTGTGGGCCTCACAGCACAGTAGTAGAGAGCAGAGTCTTTCACTTCAGCAGAGGAGATCTCCTGATCCACACGGTCCTTCTTGTCATTCAGTTTAATAGACAGTTGTGGAAACAGAGTTGTGTCTTTCGACACAAAGCTGCTGGTTTGCACGTTCTTATCCGATGAATTGAGAATCAAGGACCCCAATTGAAATAAGCCAGTGGCTTTCTTGGGTTTTTATCCTGTTAGTTGACCTTGTATGTAATATGTACTTTCATGTACCTACTTCTGCAAATCTTCTAATAAAGTTTTCAATCAATCAATCAATCCACCTCATTTTTCTGGTTTTCTGCTCGAAATGACATGCCCACAGTGAATATAGAATATCTCCACAATCACAAGGGCCTTCATAATGATATTGTTATCAAATGAAAGCTAACACCTGTGGGGTGGCTGTAGAAGTGTCAGAATCAAAATCTATGTTACTGTGTCAGAGCAAATAGAGCTAGAACATTATAAAACATCTCAAATTCAGTCTCCGCCTAAAAAAACAACAGCTTTTCCAGTGAATATCACCTTGGAAACCTGATAACGAAGCCAAAATCATCTAGCAATCAGTACTCCAGGGTCTTATTAGTACTTGTGCCAAAGTCGATGCTAGCAGTGTTGCCACAGTTACTTTGAAAAAGTATTCTGATTACTGATTACTGATTACTCCTTTAAAAAGTAATCTAGTTACTTTACTGATTACTTGATTTTAAAAGTAACTAAGTTAGATTACTAGTTACTTTTTTAGTTACTATTGGCAGCTGCCTAGGCACCCGACCCCCCCCCCCCCCCGCGCAACATAAAAATGAAAACTGGTTTTGCCAAAACTCACTTTATTTTAACAGTAACTTAAATTACATAATTAAACTTTAAACAATAACTTAAAACAACAAAATAAAGAGTCTTTCTTTGCCTCACCCAACATAAATACTTGTTTTTAAACAATAAAATAAATATAATCTTTATTTAACAGTAACTAGCAAGGAGTGGTTTCACAAAACCTAAAACCTACCCTGACCATTCAGATATGATCCTAATATAATCCTAATCCTAAACTGGGTGAGTCTGAGTTTATCAATGATCAACATTTATGTTCTTGTCATCCTTTGCTGACACAAACTCAAAATAATCCTTATATTTCCAGCTATTTAACGCATATCTCTGTTCTCGCTCCATTGTGTAGGCTACGCTTCTGTTTACACTGTGCAATCAGCGTGGTGATACACGTGAGCGATTCTGCTGCAATCTCGCGATAGTCGAGAGCCGTTTTTTGCGGGCATGGCCTTCCATAGTAACCTCGTGTTGAAAACGTGAGCACTGACGTCACTCCCCAAGACGCGAGAAAAGCTATCGAACATTACAAAGAAATACTGCATTTAGCCTAAGTTATGAGGTAGTAACGCAAAAGTAACGCACAGTCACTTGAATAAGTAACTTTAATCCGATTACTGATTTGGAAATAGTATCGCGTTAGAATACTCGTTACAGAAAAAGTATTCAGATTAGAGTAACGCGTTACTTAGTAACGCGTTACCGGCATCACTGGATGCTAGTAATGTGAGCAAATGCAACTTTGTACCTGTTTTAGTACAGGTATGTTTAGGCGGACACCTATATGTTTAGGCCATTTGGAGATATTTTGGCACCATCTTTGACCTTTGACCTTTCTCATGTATCAGATTTCTTTTTCTTTTTTTTGGGGGGGGGGGGGGATTTTTTTGGGTTGGCCGACCAATGGTATGGAAATTCGGCGTTGAAACCGGACATGACACATTCTCCAGTTGGAGAAAACTGGATGTGACTTAGGCCGTGTTTACCGTCTCGGGGAAAAAATGGTGGCATCGTATAGCATGCAAAATTGTGAAAAAAATGTGATATCGATGAAGAGAATTGATCGAGGTAAACTCTTTATATCACTTCGGATGCCGATGGGGGTCCGTTGGCTCCTATGAGGTTAAAAAAGTCCTGGGTTGCTTACACACTATATTTTGGGTCATTGTCCATCTGTATTGTGAAGCACCATACAATCAACTTAGCTGAATTTGTCTGAATCTGAGCAGACAGAATATCCCTAAACACTTCAGAATTCATCTGTCTGCTTCTGTCTTCTGTCACATCATCAATAAACACTAGTGACCCAGTGCCATTGGAAGCCATGCATGTCCATGTCATCACACTGCCTCCACGTTTTTTCACAGATGATGTGGTATGCGTCGGATCATGAGCCGTTCCAAGCCTTCTCCATACTTTTTTCTTCCCATCATTCTGGTACAGGTTGATCTTAGTTCCATCGGTCCAAAGAATGCTGTTCCAGTGTTTCCTCCAGGAATGTTTCCATTCGTGGCGGATATGTTTGTCCGCGCGTACAGCGCGTGTGATTTTTTTCGCGTGCACGCGCATGAAACGCGCACGCGCGCTCAAAACAACGACCTAATTTCAAACTAGAGGGAGGATGGCAAAAAAATAATAAGCTACAAAAATCTTCCCAGAACCTGATTTGCACGACCAGCTGTCGCTGTAGGACACGTTTGATTGCAAAATTCATTTATCCTTTATGTTCCCAGTTGAGGGCGTGTAGCTGTCGTTAGTTGGCCTGCTTTTATTTAGTTATGCGTACGTTTGAGTTAGTCATCTCTAGGATTGTTGTTTGATATTAGCCTATACTTTCTCTTATCTGCATTTTGAGCAACTGTACAAGACCCAACAACACAACTCTGATACAGGACTAATGTTACCTAGCTGCTATAGCTAACCCAACCCTGCTACAAGACCCAACAACACAACTCTGATACAGGACAACATGTTACCTAGCTGCTATAGCTAACCCTGCTACAAGACCCAACAACACAACTCTGATACAGGACAAAATGTTACCTAGCTGCTATAGCTAACCCAACCCTGCTACAAGACCCAACAACACAACTCTGATACAGGACAACATGTTACCTAGCTGCTATAGCTAACCCTGCTACAAGACCCAACAACACAACTCTGATACAGGACAAAATGTTACCTAGCTGCTATAGCTAACCCAACCCTGCTACAAGACCCAACAACACAACTCTGATACAGGACTAATGTTACCTAGCTGCTATAGCTAACCCTGCTACAAGACCCAACAACACAACTCTGATACAGGACAAATGTTACCTAGCTGCTATAGACCCATTTGTACTAAACAACTACAACGTTGTATTGGACACATTTTTTTCGAACTAATCCACAGACAGCAGTCTTATTAACGGGCCCCTGTGGTGCCAGGTGTGGAGGCGACCCAGCAGCCAGCACAGTGGGGATATACACTATCAAGCCAAGCTCTACTGTCAATATTTGCGTGTGTGTGTGTGTGTGTTTTACTTTGAACGCAATTTCAATTGCAATGTCCCAAGTATTACCTACATCTCCTCTGTGGAAAACTCTAATCCCGACGCAGCAGTTATTGTGCTCGGCGATTTTAATCACACCAACAGAACTTCCCAATTACAAACAACAGGTGTCATGCCCCAGCAGAGGAGCTAACATACTAGACCACTGCTTCGTTACTATCAACTGGAGCCCATTCAATTTAGTTCTTACAGCTAAACTTGGGTAATTCTTTGGATTTCCAAAATGTTCATACAGAATGCACAGAAGAAAAATGTTCTTGTCGCACAATGGGGAAGGTGGGGAAGGTGGCAAATAGGCTAGACTGAAAAAGGTGTTTTTCCTTTAAAGGTGCACTTCCCCCATTAGCAATCAGCTTTCTGTTCTTCCATAAGTGTCAGTACATTACAATGAAGGTGGTTTTCCTGACCTCAATCTTCCCTGGGCTTCCCCAAAAAATAATATGTTGTTTTTTTAAACTACACAAATTATGTCATAAAGATGTCAAAATCGTCATATGACATCATTTGTCCAGATTTTAAATGTTACTTTTAATTAACTTTTTTGGAAGCCCAGGGAAGATTGAGGGCAGAAAACCCACCTTCATTGTAATGTACTGACACTTAGGGAAGGACAGAAAGCTGATTGCTAATGGAGGAAGTGCCCCTTTAGTGCAGCTAAAAAATGGTCTCAGAAAGCCACCATCCCAGGCCACCTAAACAGAAGGACTGAAATTATGTCAAGAGGGGGGTCCAGGCAGGGCAGATTGTCAGCTTAGTCTAGAGGCAGGGGTGGAGAGTATGACAAAAGTCCTCTGTGCCCTGTGGTTACTGCATAATTGTACACCAACATTACTGTTGTACAAGAACTGTACATAATTTGCAGGCAATATACCACATTACATTTGATTTTAATCACCATCATGCAACACATATTAGAGTACAAAGAATTGGGGTACATTATTCTATCAAATATTTTTCTGGAATAAATGTACATACTTTGTCCATGGCTTCCTGGATTGCCATCACTTTTTTGCCGATCACACCTCCTCTCTTTTTAAAGAGATGCAAAAGCCTGTAGGTGTGCATGTCAAGCTCGGACAGGAACTTAGATTGGAGAGGCATTGTAGTGATGAATGGGTGAATGAGAGGCCGTTGTAAAGCACTTTGGATAAAGGCGCTGTATAAGTGCAGTCCAGTTACCACTTAGGAGGCCTTGTTGTTGGTCTATCTAGTCCAACCAGGGTTTTTACTTTTATCGTCAAGGTCCAGTTTACCCTTTTCTAGACACAGCCGAGTCCATCAATTTAATTTCCTAATGAAATAATTTATTCATTTCGTAATCGTTTTTTTTCAATGCTAACATTTTATTTCATCGGTGAATCGGTATTGTTTCATAGTCCGGGACTCCTTTTTTATGCGTTAGCCGCTTGGAACTCTGGGAAGTGGCCAATTTTCTGTACAGCCTCCTCAGCCCAGTGGGCCTCCAGCGCAGCGACCGCTTCATCCACCTGGTAGCGCAGCGCCTCAGGAGACGCCAGCAGGCGCAGCAGATCACGGTTGTCCATCTCCAGCAGCATGCCCGTGACCTTGGGGGCGATGCTGGGGTGCATGCTGAGGATGGATGGGAAGAGACGCTCACCTGGAGGGAGGGGGGAGTAAATATCAGTAACAGTAACTGTTGTAACGTTATAGGTTACCTGATCGATTGACAGTTAAAAGAGATTGATTAATATGTTACATGATTGATTGACAGTTAAGAGTTATTATTTATCGTTAAGGTAGTTAAAAAAAAAAGAAGTACATTTCTGTTGTATTAGTTAAAGAATGGGTTTCAGAACTGCAGTTTCCAGAATGCCTTGCAGCAAGACGTCTCACAGAAGTCGACAGTTTGTTGTTTTTGAGAAATGCGAATTGTACCGTCCAGAATATGAAAGTGAATATCTAACAGCTTGTTTTATTGAATTGAAAGTGATCACAAGTGCATGTCAGCAGATTTGTATATAAAGAACCTTTCGCTTGATAACACCAGTCCTAGCCATCATTTCAGGAGGTAGAAATTCTACAGTAACTGTAACAGCTAATGGGTATCCATAGAAACAAACAAATAGACTCACCTATCATCTGCTTCAGGTCCTCATGGGGAACTGTAGCCAGTATGGAGGCAGTCAGTGTCTCCTGGTCCTGGTCCTGGACATGGAGAGCAGGCTGCTGCACGGGGACTTGTAGCTGGGGAGCCGTGTGCTGCTGGCGGTCGTGTCCACCAGCTGTGGACTTGTTCTGGGGCACAGCGTGCAGCCGTGCCATAGCTGGATCACCATCTGCAACGGCAGGGTGCTTTCTCAAGGCCTGGGTAGCTGAGAGGGGAAGATAAGCATAACCAAAGGGATATTTATGGCAAATGTTTGGATAGTGCTCTTGTCTCTATGTCAGGGGTCCCCACACCTTCTGAAACATCCCATTCAAGCACCTTTCAAGGACTTTCAAGACTCGATTCCCTCAAATTCAAGGACCCAAAACGGCATAGTTTGAGACGGAGCTAGTTGACGAGCTGAGTAAAACATTTTTGAATATATATTATTTATTTTTTAGCGAGAGAGAGAGGGGAATTCAAGCACTTTCAATGGCCCATGTCTATTTTCAAAAAACTTTTAAGACCTTGATTTATTTTTCTCAAACTCACAAACTTTCACGGGTTTCAAGGACCCGTGGGAACCTTGCTATGCGCAGGGATGCTTCACTAAATAAACTGACCTATGTGCTGAGACGTCATCCTACGGGGCACCTGGGAAGGTGTGGCGGGGGTCATAGCATCGAAGGTCTGAGGCCCGGTAGCCCATGGAGACGTGGTGGTGTCGTCGGGCGTGTTCTGGAAGTGCTGAGGTTTCGCCTCAGGTTCGAGGGTAGCCAGGTGATGAGTGGGTCTCAGCTGAGCTGAGGAGTATTGGGCGGTTCCACAGTCCTGGGTCTGTGGAATGTGAGAAGCCATGAAGAGTCCAGGTGGGGGAGCAACCTGGTAGGGTAAGTTAGGTAGGAAGTCTGGGTCGGGAACGGCGCAGACGCTGGCCATCCTCTGTGGCATGTTCCGGTTGGTTCTGAGAGCCTGGCGCTCCTCCTTGCGCTGGGCCAGGGCCACGTACAGGGGCTTGGTGGCCACGATGCGGCCGTTCATCTCGGTCACGGCCTTGGTGGCCGCCTCGGGGGAGGAGAAGCACACAAAGCCGAATCCCTTGCTGCGTCCTTCCTCCGTCATCATCACCTTCGCGCTGGTGATGGTTCCGAAGCGGGAGAACTCTTTGTGCAGTTGGTCGTCGTCCAAGCGGTCGTGCAAGTTCTTCACGTACAGGTTGACACCCTGCTGGTAGAGAGAGAGCATGTTTAGTGAGATGTTTTTATACCTCAAATACATCAAGAATGTTTACCGAGACTATCAGCTTCTTTTTCTTATACACATAATAATGTTAGCTGTAGCTATCTCACCCAGTGACTAACACTGACAGATATTGACAGCTGTCAATCTAGAGGGGGAGTGGTTGTGTTACCGCCCATTAGCTGGCTGTGTGAAGGTGTGAAAAACAACCAACTCTTTAAACAGCTTTTTCTCTGGATTGTGATTGTATGACACATCATTCGAAAGCGTACAATCTGTAGTTTAAGCACATGTAAAAAAAAAATAATAATAATGACTTTGCCTACTGGTTGCTTTGACTACTTTTCACCAGCAGCTGTCACATTTTTTCCTTCATAAACACACACCTGGTATGTGGTCCTGTGGCCCTGGTTCAGTTGCTCAAACTGGCTCTTCAGGACAGCCTGGCGCTCTCCTCTCTTCTGGGCCCGGCCCACGTAGACCCGCCTCCCGTTTATCTCCTGGCCGTTCATCTCCTCGACGGCCCTCTTGGCGTTCTCGTGCCTCTCGAAGTTGACGAATCCAAAACCCACGGATCTACCAGCGCCATCAGTCATGACCCGGACGCTCAGGGCCGGTCCGAATCTCTCAAACCTCTCCTTCAGGCGTCGGTCGTCCATATCCTCCCCAAAGTTCTTGACGTACACGTTAGTGAACTCTCGCTCTTTGCGAGACTTCCAGTGTCCGACAAACACTTTTTGGTCGTTCAACAACGTGCCGTCGAGTCTCTCGATAGCTCTCTCTGCGGCCTCCTGGGTGTTATACTGGACGAAGCCGAAGCATTTAGAGAAGCCGTTCTCGTCAGACGCTACCTTGCAGGAAAGGATGTCCCCGAACTCGGAGAACGTGTCGTAGAGGTCCTTGCTGTCGAAAGCCTTCGCTAAATTCTTGATGAAGATGTTGCCGACTCCACTGTTCCTTCTAGAGGGGTCACGCTGACACCACATGATGCGCATGGGTCTCCCGTTGACGTCGTCGAAGTTCATGGTGTCCAAGGCGCGCTCGGCGTCAGCTCGCTGTTGGAAGTTGACGAAAGCGTACCCGAGAGACCGGCGTGTCCTCATGTCCCTGCACACTCTTATAGAGGTGATCGGTCCAGAAGGGCTGAATTTCTCAAATAGCATTCCTTCAGTGGTGTCCATGTGGAGATCTCCTACATACAAGGAGGCCGTCGGTTGAATAGGCGCACTAGGATTCATTGTCTGGTGACTTTCGGATAGCGAGAGTTGGAGAAAAACTGTGAGAAGAACGAATAACTAATCTATCTATCTAGCTCTTCACAGAGGAATGGCAGGTAAATCAACGGCATGTGTACTGCAGCTGGATTCTAGAACCCCAGCTGCATGTTCTACATTGTTATGTCATCACATTGTTAGACAAACATGTTTTTTATTGTGTCATGAACATGAAAGCTTTGGGATTAAATTGCATAATAAAATCATGTTTGTCTATTATAAAATTGTCTTACTATATTCTTATGAAATATTAATGATAGCAAAACATGATTTTATTTCATGCAACCGATGTCCATGATTCATTGAGGTAGATGCAACACCTTTTTCAGTGGTATAATATTGTACATATAACTGATCCAATATTGATCTGATCTTTGATCAATATTGGATCAGTTAGTATGCACAATATTATACAACAGTACCCATACTACTAAATTCACATTTTGCCAAATTCTGAATGAATTGACCATTTCAAGGAATGTTTGGTTACTGGGCAACACCTGGCTGCTACTGAACTTCCTGTGAGTCAGCTGATACTGGGTTAGTACTTTGTTAGCTAACAGGAAGTTCGTCTGGATCCAGCATGGTATTGCCTAGTAACCGAACATGCCTTGACATGGTCAATATAGTACATTACAGGTAGTTCTGTTCTGTTAGTTCTAATTGGAAAAGAGACATTAAAACTGATATTACAGTACAACATCACTTATTTTTAAGAAAACATATTTATTTGTCATGCATAAGTGCACTTGACTCAAACACATGTAATGGGCAACTGGAAACAGTTAAGTTTACTGAATGGTTTAAAACTTTACATAGTACAGTAGTACAATTACAAAAATGTTATTTGTGCAAAAAAATCAACAATGAACTGGTTAGGTTGGAGCTTCTGGCACAGTGTGGCAAAAGAATGTACACACTAACACTGGAAACAGTTAAGTTTACTGAATGGTTCACTAAATAAACAAAATCTCGATCCCCGTAACACCAGTAGAACTGACATGAACATTGTCTGTGCATTGGGACGGCTTAAAAACTTTACATGAGATCGACAATTAACTGGTTAGATTGGAGCTGCTGGCAGACACCTTCGTGTCTGAACGTTCAGGGAGGAGTACATTGAAAAAAATAAAAAATAAATAATAATAGTATAGAGGTTACTGACCTCACATCTCACTCAAAAAGTTTGAGTTTCAAGGCTTGTGCCTTCTTTGACAGTGTACTGCCATCCAGCTGCATTAGGATTTTCTGTACAACTTCAAAAGTGTACCTCAGTTCTGCAGGGTAGCCCAGATTTAAATGATAGATTAGACCAAACAGCATGGCTGTTGCGAAGGGCACGCTTGGGAGGTCTCGCAGTACAGCCTGCCCTTCGAGGACGATCCCGATGTCCCCTTCACTTGGGTCGTCGCTCTTTATATTGAAGATCCCCACTGTGGTCGCCTCGATCCCATCCTGGATGGTGGCTTCGTCTGCAGTCTGGAGAAAAAGATTGTCAAGTTACATTACTTGGAATATGAACGTTGGTTTGGAAAAATGTTGTGCATGAATGCGTTCAAAAGAGATTTTTTTTCTTCCAAGAATGTTGAACTGAACACAGCCATTTGAATCTGGTGAACGTGAACTAGTTCATTTTGGGGGGCTGTGAACCTGTAGTTCATATTTAGGAAGATAAATCAATGAGAATTAAAAGTAGGCTAGCCTAACTCGACTACAAAACAATGCTAGATTCAGATTATTCGCCTTGAGGCTCGTTAGGCTACTATCAGTGTTTCACACGATTAAGGCTGTCGCGCGAGCATCAGGAGCAAGTGAGAGAAGTGTCAAGTAATGTTTGGATTAGGTTTAGGCTTAGGGCTGGTAATCATGTGGGGTTAACAGGCTCTGCATCGATGGGAACTAGCCTCTACCCATTATGTTGCTATAAATGACACTGCATTACTGCATCTTATGCATAAAAGGAAATTATTGACATTGGTTTAGTGGTAAAACAAAACTTTTTCAATCACTGTCTATGATTCTATAATAGACTGTAGCAATAGCTTGTGGTACACATATAAAAAGGGACTTTTTGGGACTGAACTTAGTTCAAAATAGTGAATTATGAACTTGAACACTTTAGTTGGACTTACATCATCACCAGACAATCTGGCTTCTCGTTGAGGTACACACAGAGACCCTTGAGGATGGACTCCCTTCCAAAGTCAATGTCATCATTCTGGAAAGAGAGTTACCGGTATTTCATTTGTCATAACAACCGACAAGGGGTGTTAGATCACTGCAATGCTCAAAGGAAAATTACACCTTTTGGGGAGGTTAGCATATTTACCACCTTCCCCATTGTGAGACAAGAACATGTGGCATTTTCTTCTCTGTGCATTCTGTATGAACATTTTGGAAATCCAAAGAATTACCCTAGCTTAGCTGCAAGAACTAAACTGATTGGGCCCCGCTAGCATTGTTGCAGCATTGCTAGTGGAGCCCATTCAATTTAGTTCTTACAGCTAAACTTGGGTAATTCTTTGGATTTCCAAAATGTTCATACAGAATGCACAGAAGAAAATTGTATATGTTCTTGTCGCACAATGGGGAAGGTGGGGAAGGTGGCAAATAGGCTAGACTGAAAAAGGTGTTTTTCCTTTAAAGGTGCACTTCCCCCATTAGCAATCAGCTTTCTGTTCTTCCATAAGTGTCAGTATATTACAATGAAGGTGGTTTTCCTGACCTCAATCTTCCCTGGGCTTCCAAAACAAATAATATGTTTTTTTTTTAAACTACACAAATTATGTCATAAAGATGTCAAAATCGTCATATGACATCATTTGTCCAGATTTTAAATGTTACTTTTAATTAACTTTTTGGGAAGCCCAGGGAAGATTGAGGGCAGAAAACCCACCTTCATTGTAATGTACTGACACTTAGGGAAGGACAGAAAGCTGATTGCTAATGGAGGAAGTGCCCCTTTAGTGCAGCTAAAAAATTGTCTCAGAAAGCCACCATCCCAGGCCACCTAAACAGAAGGACTGAAATTATGTCAAGAGGGGGGTCCAGGCAGGGCAGATTGTCAGCTTAGTCTAGAGGCAGGGGTGGAGAGTATGACAAAAGTCCTCTGTGCCCTGTGGTTACTGCATAATTGTACACCAACATCACTGTTGTACAACTGTACATCATTTGCAGGCAATATACCACATTACATTTGATTTTAATCACCATCATGCAACACATATTAGAGTACAAAGAATTGGGGTACATTATTCTATCAAATATTTTTCTGGAATAAATGTACATACTTTGTCCATGGCTTCCTGGATTGCCATCACTGAGAATCACTGAAAGCTAACACCTGTGGGGTGGCTGTAGAAGTGTCAGAATCAAAATCTATGTTACTGTGTCAGAGCAAATAGAGCTAGAACATTATAAAACATCTCAAATTCAGTCTCCGCCTAAAAAAACAACAGCTTTTCCAGTCAATATCACCTTGGAAACCTGATAACGAAGCCAAAATCATCTAGCAATCAGTACTCCAGGGTCTTATTAGTACTTGTGCCAAAGTCGATGCTAGTAATGTGAGCAAATGCAACTTTGTACCTGTTTTAGTACAGGTATGTTTAGGCGGACACCTATATGTTTAGGCCATTTGGAGATATTTTGGCACCATCTTTGACCTTTGACCTTTCTCATGTATCAGATTTCTTTTTCTTTTTTTGGGGGGGGGGGGGGGGGGGGATTTTTTGGGGTTGGCCGACCAATGGTATGGAAATTCGGCGTTGAAACCGGACATGACACATTCTCACATCAACTGGATGTGACTTAGGCCGTGTTTACCGTCTCGGGAAAATAATGGTGGCATCGTATAGCATGCAAAATTGTGAAAAAAATGTGATATCGATGAAGAGAATTGATCGAGGTAAACTCTTTATATCACTTCGGATGCCGATGGGGGTCCGTTGGCTCCTATGAGGTTGAAAAAGTCCTGGGTTGCTTACACACTATATTTTGGGTCATTGTCCATCTGTATTGTGAAGCACCATACAATCAACTTTGCTGAATTTGTCTGAATCTGAGCAGACAGAATATCCCTAAACACTTCAGAATTCATCTGTCTGCTTCTGTCTTCTGTCACATCATCAATAAACACTAGTGACCCAGTGCCATTGGAAGCCATGCATGTCCATGTCATCACACTGCCTCCACGTTTTTTCACAGATGATGTGGTATGCGTCGGATCACGAGCCGTTCCAAGCCTTTTCCATACTTTTTTCTTCCCATCATTCTGGTACAGGTTGATCTTAGTTCCATCGGTCCAAAGAATGCTGTTCCAGAACAGGGCTGGCTTTTTTAGATGTTTTTTTGTCAAAGTCTAATCTGGCCTTTCTATTCTTGAGGCTTATGAATGGCTTGCACCTTGTGGTGAACCCTCTGTATTTGCTTGTGTGAAGTCTTTCTTTTATGGTACACATGGATAATGATATGCCTACCTCCTGGAGACTGTTCTTCACTTGGCTGGATGTTTTGATGGGGTTTTTCTTTACCATGTAAAGGATCCTGTGATCATCCACCACTCTTGTCTTCCATGGACGTCCAGACCTTTTTGTGGTGCCAAGCTCACCAGTGCATTCTTTTTTTCTCAGAATGTACCAAACAGTTAATTCGGCCACTATTAAAGTTCCCACTATCTCTCTGATGGATTTTTGTTTTGTTTTTACAGCCTAAGGATGGCCTGTTTCACTTGCATTGAGAGCTCTGTTGACTGCATGTTGTGCGTATACAGCAACAGCTTCCAAATGCAAATGCCTCACTTGGAATCAACTCAGACCTTTTACCTGCTTAATTGATAAAGAAATAATGAAGGAATAAATAGCCCACACTGGCCCATGAAACAGCTTTTGAGTCAATTGTCTAATTACTTTTGGTTATTATATATAAAAGAGCTATAATTCATAAACCATTCCTTCAATGTGCGCGGTATGATGACGCGCTCGAACCAAATATGGTGTCCAAGCGTCCGGGTGATGCGCGTGTAGGCTGCAGCTGGATATACTTGCTTTTCGTAGCTGTGTTCTGGAACTCCGCCCACTTTCTTTAAAATAAAAGCGCCCGCGTTCAACTTGTTTAAGCATTTCGAAATGCTACATATGGATAAAGTAACGCAAATGATATGCAACTACATAATTCTTCTAATATCCTAATTATTGTGGTGAAAGACTGCTGCACTGCATAAGGGGACATATAATTGATTGTACACAAATAATCTTGCAAGGCTAAACATGATTACTACCACTGTACTCAGCAACACTTCTAGAATATGGATCAAGTGAGTTTCAACCATGAGGGGTGACATACAGCTGTCTCTTGTCGTGTAATTTCTACTAATTAATCAATAATAAAGATACACGTGAGTTTCTAGGCTTACAAGAACTTACCACTAAGGTACACGATGTGATGAAACAAAGTCTCCTCAGTTTATTAAGAGCTCTTAGAGAAGCAAGATACAAAGCAAAGCTCTACCTCAGTTCTGAGGGGTTACTGAGGGGTAAAAATACTAATAATACAACAATAAGGAAGACAAGATATTACCACTTCTCATCAACACAAACACATGTCCATCTGTGGGGTGGAAGCTGTTCAATATTCAGATTTGTTTTTGTAAATACTGTAGCAACCCTGTTACTGTGTTGTGTGCGAATGCACCCCTGTGATTGGTGGAGGTGGGCGCATGCGTGTTGTTGTTGTGTTGAGACCGTGGAGAGAGGAAAAACTCCGGTGAATTGAGAAAGTTGGTATGCGAGTTAAACAATTAAACAATCAGTTACAAGAGAGAAGCTATCTGTTGTTATTCCACCACTGTCCAAGTTGGGACGTTACAATACATTTCAGTTTTGTTGAAAATCAATGACACACTCGCTAGTCAACTAACACAGCTTGTTTTGTGAGCCAGCTAACAATGTAAAGCAGTGTTATAGTTAATAGTTATAGGTGCATGTAGGTCCGTTTACCTGCTGGAACTTTCCCCTTTTTATCCAACTGAGCTGATGTGCCATGCAGGCGTCATGCAGGGGTCAAAGAAGTCAATACCACACAGGAGTTCAACCAAATCAAATGGTGCATCAGTCAGACAGTCACCGCAGGTCAGTGAGCTAATTACACCTCCTAGAATATGGATCAAGTGAGTTTCAACCATAAGAGCTCTTAGAGAAGCAAGAGAAAGGAACCACTTTACACCACTTTACAAGTGTTCTGGGTCCTTTGTGTCACAGATGAACGAGGCACCTAGCAGACATCCTGTCTGTGATCAAATCGTCAAACCCCTTTTTTCCATGTTATTACGTTTGAATGTATTAATAGTTGGGTGTATAGTCATGTTTGATCTTATTTTTATGTATGTTTTATGAGTAGTATGTTGTTGTCATTTTCATTATTGTGTGATGTTTCTTTCCAGTATTTTGTTGTGCCTTTTTAATAACATTCCACAGAAACCCAGCCAAATGGTCAATGAGCTCATGACAATTGGTATGGAGCTCATTACAGTGGTTATTGGGATGTAAATAGTGTCACACCTCTGGCTGATGTCTCTGTGGAAAACACTGTTTATGAAAGGAATACTTTTGTTGTGTGAGTGTCCAGTGAGTACTTTTGCCAGTGAGTGTCCCCATTTGATAAAAGGTCTTGATATTTTAAGGTTAAAACCACACCCAGTGTTGGAATGGGATGAATTGGATTTGGGCTTCAACGTACACTTCAGTCCAAACTTCAACATGATGACTGAGCCAAAAAACTAAAACAAAATTGTGTGCACATATTGCAGCGATGAACTGTCTTTCCACAACAGTATTGTTGTGTGTAATTTCAAGATCCCTTGAGCCAACATCTTGCTTCTTGTGACATGACAGAAGATGATATACACTTGCTGTTGTTTTAATGATTTGTAATGACTGTGCTATGGGCCTATAGGTACGATACTTTATTCAAGTTGCATGTGTATCTTTGTGAGAAAGGATCTGTTATAAAATGATCAGACCTGTTTCTTTCTCTCGTGGATTGCATCACTTGCTATTAGCAATGTGTCTAAATGATCAAATAAAACTCAGATGAAAGATTTATATTTGAAATAGAACATTTGTTATTTTAATAATCACAAAAAACATACTCACACAAAAATAAACAATTTAACCTCTTAAAAACCCTGAGGTTAAATAAATAACTATTTACAGAGACGAGATAAAAGATTCATATTTGAAACAGAACATTTGTTATTTAAATAATTACAAATAAACACACACTCACACACAAATGAACAAGTTAGGCGTATTCCAGCAGGTCCTGTCACAAGCCGAGGATGGTGCTGACAGCCTGGTTTCTCTGCCAGGCTGTCCACATGGTCCTTTCCTGGCACGCTGTGTTCATCCACTACCTGAAAAATAATACCAATGCCAGGATACCACATTCAGGTTGTGTGTGGATATGCTCAGATCTGACTTCAGAATAACATTCTACACATGACAAAGATATACAATCATCAATAATTAACTGAATACAAAATGAAGCAGAATTATAACCTGCAGGAAATGACATGCCCACAATTAATATAGAATATCTCCACAACCATAAGGGCCATTGTAATAATCTTGGTATCAGATGAAAGCTAACACCTGTGGGGTGTCAGAATCAAAATAGATGTTACTGTGTAGTAGCAAATAGAGCTAGGACTTTGTATGTAATCAGTATTCCAATGTATGATTAGTACTTGTCCCAAGTTAGATGCTAGTATGTGAGCCAGTGACACTTTGGAGAGGTGTTAGTACAGGTATGTCCAGATGGACCACCAAATTGTGCCATTTGGAGAACTTTTGGCACCACCAGTGCCATTTGACCTTTCTCATGTACCAAACTGTAAAACTAATTATATTTCACCGACAGATCACTATAGGTATACATTCCATCCAAATTAAACTGTTTTCTCACTTGTTTTGAAAAGTAAACCATTCAACATCTATACGTTTTCCCGCTCAAAGAAAATCATACAAAGAAAATGAAGTTTGACTCAGATTTATTGTCAAACTGAGAATATACAGAATTACAATGAAAGCAAACGTTGAAATATGAAACAGAAAATATAATCAAACACACAATAAAACCAAACCTTGAAATTGCTGAAATAACAGGTAAAAACAAATCAGAAGTATATACAATGTCTGCCACTCAGTCATTTGCACCTGCATTTGCACTTTCTTCACCACAAGAATGTTTCCTGGATAGGATTTCACTATGAGGACAATAGTGAAATAAGATTCATTTTTATCTAATCATGAAAATAGGTTGAACCATCCTGTAAAAAACTATGATGTCTGTGACCACTAAACAGTCTGATACTCCAATCCTACTCCGACACTTAACTCCTAACACTGAGGACCATGTGTTGGTTATTACAATTCTTCTAATGAGGTCAAATACAGAATCCATTGGAGGATACAACCTTCCAGTTCTGTGACCAAAGACCACAAGTTACTATAAATACATGGATGAATCTATCTTCTTTTTAACTATTATAATAATAATAATATATGCAAACACTTTTATCCAAAGCAACTTACATTGCAGTGAGTGCATACATGTTTCAGTATATATGGTCCCAGCAGGGATATATGGTACTACACAAGGGGTAATGGAACTCTGTCAGTGTGCGTACCATGATGCTCTCAGGTTGCAGGACTTACTGAAACTGTTCTGACTCTAGGAGCAGTGGTACTCTCTCCTGTGTGTATTCTCTGATGTACCTTTGGGGGATGTTTGTAACTCTCCTCACACTCCCCACAAATGTTATGGCTTCTCTCCTATGTGTGTTCTCTGATGGGTCTTTAGGGTTCCTAATCGATTGAAACTCTTCCCACACTGGGAGCAGTGGTACGGCTTCTCTCCTGTGTGTATTCTCTCATGGGTCTTAAGGTGTTCTAGTCTACTGAAACTCTTCCCACACTCGGTGCAGTGGTATGACCTCTCTCCTGTGTGAATTCTCTGATGTACCTTAAGGTTTTCTAGTCTACTGAAACTCTTGCCACATTGGGTGCAGTTGTGTGACTTCTCTCCTGTATGTATTCTCTGATGGGTCTTTAGCGCTCCTGGAGTAGTAAAACACTTCTCACACTGGGAGCAGTGGTACGGTCTCTCTCCTGTGTGTATTATCTGATGGATCTTAAGCTTTCCTGCCTCATTAAATCTCTTCTCACACTGGGAGCAGTCATATGGCCTCTCTCCTGTGTGTGTTCTCTCGTGGATCTTTAGGGTTCCTAGTTGACTGAAACTCTTCCCACACTCGGTGCAGTGGTATGGCCTCTCTCCTGTGTGAATTCTCTGATGGACTTTTAAGTGTGCTGCCTGAGTAAATCTCTTGCCACACTGGGAGCAGTGGTACGGTCTCTCTCCTGTGTGTATTCTCTCATGGGTCTTAAGGTGTTGTAGTCTACTGAAACTCTTCCCACACTGGGAGCAGTGGTACGGTCTCTCTCCTGTGTGTATTCTCTCATGGGTCTCTAGCGCTCCTGGAGTAGTAAAACACTTCTCACACTGGGAGCAGTGGTACGGTCTCTCTCCTGTGTGTATTC
This sequence comes from Nansenia antarctica, assembly GCF_963989245.1. Lineage (NCBI taxonomy): Eukaryota > Metazoa > Chordata > Actinopteri > Argentiniformes > Microstomatidae > Nansenia > Nansenia antarctica. Next base: position 9,967,825 of record NC_137686.1, on the reverse strand, counting down.
TCTCATGGGTCTTAAGGTGTTGTAGTCTACTGAAACTCTTCCCACACTGGGAGCAGTCGTATGGCCTCTCTCCTGTGTGTATTCTCTGATGTGTCTTTAGGTCTCCTAGTTGAGAGAAACTCTTCCCACACTGGGAGCAGTGGTATGGCTTCTCTCCTGTGTGTATTCTCTGATGTGTCTTTAGGTCTCCTAGTTGAGAGAAACTCTTCCCACACTGGGAGCAGTGGTATGGCTTCTCTCCTGTGTGTATTCTCTGATGGACTTTTAAGTGTGCTGCCTGAGTAAATCTCTTCCCACACTGGGAGCAGTCGTATGGCCTCTCTCCTGTGTGTATTCTCTGATGTGTCTTTAGGTCTCCTAGTTGAGAGAAACTCTTCCCACACTGGGAGCAGTGGTATGGCTTCTCTCCTGTGTGTATTCTCTGATGGGTCTTTAGCGCTCCTGCCTGAGTAAATCTCTTCCCACACTGGGAGCAGTTGTATGGCCTCTCTCCTGTGTGTATCCTCTGATGTGTCTTTAGGCCTCCTAGTTGACTGAAACTCTTCCCACACTCGGTGCAGTTGTGTGTCTTCTCTCCTGTGCGTTTCCTCTGATGTTGCTTTAGGGTGTTATGGGAAGCTAAACTCTTCCCACACTGACGGTCAGGGTAAGTATGTTCTCCTCTGTGAGCCTGTGGTTGTTTGTGGTTTCCTGACATGGTGGAGCTGGGCTCGCTGTCTGAGCCTGGGTTGGAGCTCTCTCCTGTAAGAGTAGGAACATATACAGGATTAGAAACATTTCATTCAACCTTAATTCATAAAGGGGAAAACATACTGAGAACAAGGCCTCTTTTGCAGTTGCCCCCTGTCCACAATATCTATACGATTACAAAACAACACATAAGAAATACATTTGAATAGAGACATCAATACATCACTTAAAACCACAACCTTCTTAAACTCAGACATGCAATTGATACCATTCCTGTGAGTAGTGCAGATTGGGAAATTGAATTGTTATTGTAAAGCATGGGTCACCAACAGTCGGCCCGCGGGCCGAATGCGGCCCGCCAAAGCTTCCCATCGGGCCCGTGGAATATTTATGTTTTTTTAAATATTAATGAATTCAGAAAATGTGAGGGAAATACCGTTTAGAACATATAGGGCGCGTTCGTAAATTCGTCGGAGCGCACACTGGATTCAACGTCGTCATGGAACCAAGTAATTTGATTGGACTAGAGGCAGTCACGTGGACGCTCTGATTCTCTCAGAGCGAATTTACGAACGCGGCCATAGCATAGATTCATATCGTTCTTCCAATGCAGGACGATTCAGACCTAACTCATTCACAAAGCTGCAACCTTGCATCTAAATAGCAGTAGCAAAGCTGAAACTAATTCCCGTCTTTTAAATGGAATTCGGCAGACGTAGCGCCTATTCGCATGCAAGAATGGGGACACACTCATAGCTCTCATTTAACATTTCGTTTTTGTTTTTTTTCATATACTCATTTAACATTTCGTGTTTTTTTTCTTCACATGCTCTTGTTTAACATTTCGTGTTATAGGCTCTTTTTTCACATGCACATTATAGTGACTTAAATAACAAATAACTTCTCAGTCAAAACATGAATGAGGTAAATGGCTTGTTATGATTGTAGAACCCAGACAGCCCGGAGAGATGCACTAGTTGCCCTCTCGTTCAGATAACGTTCTGCTAATAATTCCACTGGCATGTCCATATCCAGCTTTTAAGTTGCTTTTAAGTCTATTTTTCTGTGACGGGTCTCAGGGTATGACTCCTCAGGGTATGATTCTCTGAAAGCTGCATGCCTTGTATAATTGTAACGGCGAAGATTGTATTGTTTTTCAATAGCTTCAGTGCAGATGAGGCATACAGGTTTTGCGTTACTAAATGTTGGCAGATGAATGCGTACTTGTCAGTCCATTCCTCATTAAAGCTGCGTTTTTCCACATCAATTTTACGCTTCAGGTTCTTTGAGAGTGACATTTTGCTTGATTGATAACTGAAAATGATTACAATGAAGTGAAGCCAAAATATATTGATCGCCCCCTGGTGGCTGGCTGCAGTATAGGTGTCAGGAGTCTGTTAACACTGATAATAAATCAATAACATACATTTTGTAAGAAAGTGAAGATATTAAACAATAATATGCTAATTATGCCTAAATAGAATAAATAAAAATAAGTCCGGCCCCCACAGTGTAAGCTTCGAAAAATTCTGGCCCTTGGACAAATGTAGTTGGTGACCCCTGTTGTAAAGCGTCTTTAGCAGTGGCTGGGCCGAGACCCAATTCTCTACACCCTCTGGCTCTGGTGGGTTTGAAAGTCTAAGCAATATGGTGGTGTCTCAAATGGTAATGGTAAATGGACTGACCTATTCCAAAGCGATTTACAATGGCCTCTAATTCACCCATTCGCACACCACTGGCAGCAAGCTACCATGAAAGGCGCGAGCCCGCTCATTGGGAGCAATTTGGGGTACAGTGACTTGCCCAAGAACAGTTTGACATGTGGTCTGTCAAAATACTTTTGAATGCATGCAGGATTCTGCCACAGTACAGGATAGTATACAGGATTGCTTTGCTGCATTGAGAATCTCCCTTCAAGAAGCATTTCCATGCAATGCCGTTATAGATCCAGCAGGGGGCGACTGGCAGTAGACAGCATATGCAAAGTAGTATTATAAAGAAATGAAGAAGAAGCCTTGACAAACACTCTAGCCAAGGTTAAGATACAATTATGGTGGGTATTGAGGTGGTCAGTATAGGATATCTTGACAGTTATAATAGATAATTTAAACACTACAAATTGAAAAGTTAGGTTGACAGAGTTGGAGTTGTGCATACAGGCCTAACGTTAGTGTATATGCTACTTTACTTGTTTAAATTCTTCCACCTGCTGCTACTCAGATAACTGTTGGGGAAGACTTTACTCTAACACCTTCAAATAATAACAATAAAAACTCTCTAAGAAACCGGAGCTGCTGATCACAAGAGGCCCTTTATTACAGACCGGGGCCTGAGCGAGTTCACGATGCAACTCTCTAGGCACTCAGAAATATCATCTCTTATAGAATTCTCCTGGGGAGTGGGGACCCCTCCCCAAATACTCATTTACATACCGTGCCCCCAACTCCCAGCTCAATTCATGAGGGTTAGGGAGAGAAAACAAGCTCTTCACACAAATCCAACTTTAAAACGTGCAGAGTCGTCTAACTCGTGTTTTTATGACTTTCGGTTTTGATACCTATTCAACTTCAATGATTACACAACAACACTCAACTCTTCAACAACCGACACTACCACTCTCAACCAGTCAACCAACCCTCCACCCGGTCCACTGAACTACCCCAGGCTCCTATCTATCTATCTATCTATCAGTGGTGTGCCGTCAGGGCCAGCAAGGCCTTCTCTGCTGGCCTAAACATCATCAGAATATACATTTTATTTTAATATATATTTTCCACAAATATGTATTAATGATTCCCCATAGTCTATTCTCTTCATTTCATAGCTTTCCTCTTGGTTGCGCTGCTTCCAGTCTCCGATTGAGATTTGGAGGGCTGGCCTTTATGTTAGAGCTTTTATCCAATCAAAATGTGTTGCTAGGGGGCTCAAAAATCTGCCCGCCTTCACATTAAACGGTGCTGCGGATTCGACCTGTAACTTAACATTGGAACGAGAAAACCTGTGGCGTACCTAGTAAACCTACGTAGATGCGAGCAAAAGCAACAACGGCGCCTGCTGTAAGGCTCAATGATGTCAGCACCCAGCACGTCTTTTGATTGGATACGCACTATTGCTACGCACTATTGATACGCACTATTGATATTCACTATTGAGATGCGGAACTATGCCGGTGCGCAGGGAAACGGAGCCTCACAACGAAAGCTTTCGTTGACTGATCGATAATACTGATCGATTGTGTCCTGTTTTTGGGTAAACAATAACTTTCATTTAGGGGACACAATGAAAGCGCCAAGTCCACAAACAGAGGAAACTACGTTGAGCTTCTTTCTTTTCTGGCTGAAAACAACCCAGATTTACATTACCACCTGTCCACAAACAAAGTGTTTACTGGGACGTCAGGCAAAATACAAAACGACCTGATTTTTGCTATTGCTGAAGTGATGGAAGAAGAGATCAAAATGGAGATTAAAAAGGCACCCTTTGTCGCTATTATGGTGGACGAGACGACAGACGTGGGTAATGTAGCGATCTTAAAGATGTTAGTTTAACACTCTTCATTGTAAATGCGGATTTATTGATTAAAAATGCTTCGGAAATATTAATATAACTCTGTTGTACTTGTCTGACTATGTTAAGGTGATGCAACGCCCGGTTATACTGTGTTTCTGTCTAGTTTCTAGAGCCATGGCGTCATAACGATGGTATTAAGAGGTAGAATAATTCAGGTAGGAATGTGTCGGACATCACTGAAGGCCTAGGTGTGAAATGCACCGCCCGCCACTGCTATCTATCATACTATCTATCTATTTAACTATCTGACTCTGTCTAACCTTCTATCTATCTGTAACGTACAATCCATCTATCTATCTATCAAACTCTGACTGTCTAACCATCTATCTTTCCAACATCATATCTATCTAACCTTTCAACTAAACAGACTAACTAGAAATGACATTCTGCAATATTTCATAGATAAATAAGGTCTAGATTGGAAACGAGGACACACTGTAACAGAAGTCAACAACTTTCAAAGCGACTCATCTATTCAGCCTTTGTAAATTCACCCTATTAAGTCTAGAATATCACTGTTCTTTACTCTGATATCCAGTCTATCCCATTTCGACCTCATTCAGAGCAGACATTGTGACTTTGCAACTGCAAACCACGGCCTCACACGAGTTGCACAAAGGACAGACGAAAACGTGTTGATATGAAATCTAAATACTCATCAGAACATGTGTTTGTTCCGTAGTGTATTCCGGTAGAAACGATCAAACAGATACAACATCTCTTCTGATTAGTATGTTCACCTCATTTAAACTTTCCTCAAGAAACAACCACCATTACGAGACGAATGAAACAATGCGATGCAGGACTTGCTGCTACGAACACGTTTTACTTACATTTCTGCGTTTTCACCATTGTGAAGATACCGGCGCTGCTCCAAACGGCCCTGTCGGAAGTCTTAACAAATAAGAAATCAAATAAATTTCCTCCAAGCTGGCGACCTCGACGGACTCACATCAGGAGTAGAATGAAGCATGTTATAAACACGTTGTCGTCTTTTGATGACGTCATCACCGGGTCCTTCCGGAGCTGTGTTCTGGAACTCCGCCCACTTAGCTCGGGTACATTTCTTAAAAATAAAAGCTTGTTTAAGCATTTAGAAATACTACATTTGGATAAAGTAACGCAAATGATATGCAACTACATAATTCTTCTAATATCCTAATTATTGTGGTGAAAGACTGCTGCACTGCATAAAGGGACATATAATTGATTGTACACAAATAATCTTGCAAGGCTAAACATGATTACTACCACTGTACTCAGCAACACTTCTAGAATATGGATCAAGTGAGTTTCAACCATGAGGGGTGACATACAGCTGTGTCTTGTCGTGTAATTTCTACTAATTAATCCATAATAAAGATACACGTGAGTTGCTAGGCTCACAAGAACTTACCACTAAGGTACACGATGTGATGAAACAAAGTCTCCTCAGTTTATTAAGAGCTCTTAGAGAAGCAAGATACAAAGCAAAGCTCTACCTCAGTTCTGAGGGGTTACTGAGCGGTAAAAATACTAATAATACAACAATAAGGAAGACAAGATATTATCACTTCTCATCAACACAAACACATGTCCATCAGTGGGGTGGAAGCTGTTTAATGTTTGCACTTTTATTTCGAAAAATGAGAATACATTTCAATGAAAATCAATGACACACTGGCTAGTCAACTAACACAGCTTGTTTTGTGAGCCTGCTATTAATGTAAAGTATATTTTAGTTAACTAGGTAGCAGTAGGGATTACTCACCATACCCACTGCATTACAATATATTGGCTTGTCTAGCGAATTTATTCAGATGACTCAGGGTCGATCACTCTCTATGCTTGGGAGTCAAATGAATAGCCTGACCCAGCTGAAACCACTTTACACTTTACAAGTGTTCTGGGTCCTTTGTGTTACAGATGAATGAGGCACCTAGCAGACATCCTGTCTGTGATCAAATCGACAAACCCCTTTTTTCCTTGCTATTACATTTGAATGTTTCAGTAGTTGGGTGTATAGTCATGTTTGATCTTATTTTAATGTATGTTTTATGAGTAGTGTGTTGTTGTAATTTTCATTATTGTGAGATGTTTCTTTCCAGTATTTTGTTGTGCCTTTTTAATAACATTCCACAGAAACCCAGCCAAATGGTCAATCAGCTCATGACAATTGGTATGGAGCTCATTACAGTGGTTATTGGGATGTAAATAGTGTCACACCTCTGGCTGATGTCTCTGTGGAAAACACTGTTTATTAAATGAATACTTTTGTTGTGTTACTTGCCAGTGAGTGTCCCCATTTGATAAAAAGGTATTTTGATATTTTAAGGTTAAAACCACACCCAGTGTTGGAATGGGATGAATTGGATTTGGGCTTCAACGTACACTTCAGTCCAAACTTCAACATGATGACTGAGCCAAAAAACTAAAACAAAATTGTGTGCACATTTGCAGCGATGAACTGTCTTTCCACAACAGTATTGTTTTGTGTAAATTCTAGATCCCTTGAGCCAACATCTTGCTTCTTGTGACATAACAGAAGATTATATACACTTGCTGTTGTTTTAATGATGTTTAATGACTGTGTTATGGGCCTATAGGTACGATACTTTATTCAAGTTGTTGTTTTAATGATGTTTAAAGACTGTGTTATGGGCCTATAGGTATGATACTCTATTCAAGTTGCATGTGTATCTTTGTGAGAAAGGATCTGTTATAAAATGATCAGACCTGTTTCTTTCTCTCGTGCATTGCGTCACTTGCTATTAGCAATGTGTCTAAATGATCAAATACAACTCAGATGAAAGATTTATATTTGAAATAGAACATTTGTTATTTTAATAATCACAAAAAACATACTCACACACAAATAAACAAGTTAACCGCTTAAAAACCCTGAGGTTAAATAAATAACTATTTACAGAGAGTAGATAAAAGATCCATATTTGAAATTGAACATTTGTTATTTAAATAATCACAAATAAACACACACTCACACACAAATAAACGTTAAGCGTATTCCAGCAGGGTTCCTGTCACCAGCAGGGTTCCTGTCACAAGCCGAGGATGGTGCTGACAGCCTGGTTACTCTGCCAGGCTGTCCACATGGTCCTTTACTGGCACGCTGTGCTCATCCACTACCTGAAAAATAATACCAATGCCAGGATACCACCTTCAGGTTTTGTGTGGATATGCTCAGATCTTGCTTCCTCTAACATTCTACACATGACAAAGATATACAATCATCAATAATTAACTGAATACAAAATGAAGCAGAATTATAACCTGCAGGAAATGACATGCCCACAATGAATATAGAATATCTCCACAACCACAAGGGCCATTGTAATAATCTTGGTATCAGATGAAAGCTAACACCTGTGGGATGTCAGAATCATAATAGATGTTACTGTGTAGTAGCAAATAGAGCTAGGACTTTGTATGTAATCAGTATTCCAATGTATGTTTAGTACTTGTGTAGAGTTAGAAGCTAGTATGTGAGCCAGTGACACTTTGGAGAGGTTTTAGTACAGGTATGTCCAGACGGACCACCAAATTGTGCCATTTGGAGAACTTTTGGCACCACCAGTGCCATTTGACCTTTCTCATGTACCAAACTGTAAAACTAATTATATTTCACTGACAGATCACTATAGGTATACATTCCATCCAAATTCAACTGTTTTCTCACTTGTTTTGAAAAGTAAACCATTCACCTCTATACATTTTCTCACTCAAAGAAAATCATACAAAGAAAATGAAGTTTGACTCAGATTTATTGTCAAAGTGAGAATATACAGAATTACAATGAAAGCAAACTTTGAAATATGAAACAGAAAATATAATCAAACATACAAAAAACCAAAACTTGACATTTCAGAAATAACAGGTAAAAACACATCAGAAGTATATACCGGTACAATGTCTGCCACTCAGTCATTTGCACCTGCATTTGCACTTTCTTCACCACAAGAATGTTTCCTGGATAGGATTTCACTATGAGGTGAATAGTGAAATAAGATACATTTTTATCTAATCATGAAACTAGGTTGAACTATCCCGTTAAAAACCATGATATCTGTGACCCCTAAACAGTCTGATACTCCAACCCTACTCCTACACTTAAGAGCAGGAATTCTGGTCTTGATCGGGGATGTTGACGGTACCACTGTAAGTTGTTGACATTGCCTTCATAGTTACAGGAGAGAGTGACGTCTGATCCTTGGAGGACATTCACCTCAGTTCTCACCGGCTGTATTGAATCCTCAAGACTATGATCTGCAACACATTCATATGGTCATTATGTTGTAAAGTTATTCCTGATGATGTTTTAATGGTAAACTGACAATCTGGATTTGATGCACCTCATGAGAAGATTTTGATGTAGAATTGTATGTGAATTATTAGTTATCTGATCGAAAACTACTTATACAATAATTCAATTGTAATGTTATCTTACTTCTAACAACATGAATATTTAAAAACTTACCAAGAAATGTTGAGAGGAGCAAAAACAATATGAGCAACATCCTGACGAAGCTTGGAAACAGACTGACAGCTAGAGACAGTGAGAGCTGAGTAGACAGTCCAACCACACGCACGCATGCACACACGCACACACACACACCCACTATTGTAACTGTGTTTGCATACAAGCCTGATTTACTTTTAAAGTTACAGCACTGTATCTGCCTTGTTTGATATTTCTCTGTTGATAAGGATCAAGGTAATTCTGAACAGCAAACCTGCATCTAAATGTATGTGTGTCAATTGGCATGTTTTTGTACAGTGTCTCTGGGTTTCCTGTCACTGTGGGCTGCAGGGCGCAGTAGTAGAGAGCAGAGTCTGTCCCTTCAGCAGAGGAGATCTCCAGATCCACACGTTTCTGTTCTTTGTCATGTGTGATGTTCAGTCCTGGTATTGGGTTGGTTACTAGTCCTATGTACTCCATAATGAGGAACAGTGGTGCTGATCCAGGGTTCTGGCGGTACCATAACAGATTGTTAGTTGTGGATGAGCTGGTGTACTTGCAGGAGATGTTAACACTACTACCCTCCATAGCATGCACTACATCTCTGTGTGGGGTGATTGTATCTTCTCCAACACTTGAACCTGTGAAGGAGAGGGATGGTGCTGTTTAGTAACATAATTTCTGTCTAATATTTATCTAGAAATCCAAAGTGTATTATGCTCTGGTTGAGCATAATTTTACGCACCGCGCTCCAGGAGTTGGAGTCATTCTGGACTGAGTGTAGGTTAGGTTACTACTAACTAACACAACTTTCTCCTCCACCAACCGCTTTTTTTTAAAAAACATTATTTATTAAAGCCGTTTTCTAAGAGTGACTCAGCTGTCTGGAGTTCATCATGTCAGCCTGAAGACTAGAGGTTATTTTTATCCCGCCCTGTTGAGGCTCATGTGTCACTCCGAGGCTGCTGAGCTACTTAAATGTTTGTCACAACTGTTACGGTTAGTCAATGTGTTTGGACCCAGATGCAGAGCAGAACAGAATGGAAACGATGCAGGATATGATTCCAAAATAAGGTACTCTTTATTTGAGTAAACAGTAAATAATAAACCGCACAGTAAGCGATCAAATAAACGGGGAGAAAGCAAGTCTCCTAACAAGGCAAAAGGATTAGCAATAGTCATACGATACTTATCTCCTGGGCATACGAGGAGCAATAAGGCTACGACAAGACTAGGACAACACGCACACACACGACGCAACATAAGGTGAACAATCGACACAGAGGGAAAACACAGGGGGAACTAAATAGACCTAGACAATCACTCACAGCTGTTCACAATCACAGACAATTAGGACAGACAGAGAAACACTACACAACATAGGGGGCGCCAACGGGTCGCTCCAAGGTAGAGCGATCCCCAACCTGACAGTATCCCCCCCCGACGAACGGCACCTGCCGTTCACCTCGGTGCCTCAGGATGTAAACGTCGATAGTCCTCGATCAGGGAAGGGTCCAGTATATCCCTCTGAGGCACCCAGGACCGTTCCTCCGGCCCATACCCCTCCCAGTCCACCAAAAACTGAAACCCCCTACCCCTCCGCCGGCAATTCATGACCCTCCTCACCGTGTACACCGTTTGTCCATCAACGATGCGCGGCGGGGGGACAGGGGGGGGTGGTGGGGCCAGGGGGCATGTAAGGAACGGTTTCAGGAGGGACACACGAAAGGTGGGATGAACCCGCATGGATGGTGGAAGTAGCAGTTTATATGCCACCGGGTTCACCCGTCGCACCACCTTGAAGGGTCCCACGAACCGAGGCGCCAGTTTCCTCGACTCAACCCGGAGAGGAAGGTCCCGGAGAGGAAGGTCCCGGGTCGAGAGCCAGACCTTCTGCCCCGGGCGAAAGATCGGGGCTGGGCGACGCCTAACTTGTTTCCCATCCTGAGACAGGAGGGGGTGGAGGTGGTCCTCAGTGTGTGAGAGCTGCTCCAGCTCAGTGCTTCTCCTCTGTAGCTCAGTGATCTCCTGCTCCAGCTCTTTAATCAGCCCCAGTCGCTCCTGGATCATCTGCTGAACATCTGCCTCTGTCTTCCCCAGCTGAGCCTTCCTCTCTCCATACTCCTCCTCTATGGGGACGGTGTCATGGGTCTTGTGGTCTGTCTCAGTGCAGAACTGACACACACACGTCTGGTCACGCCTACAGAACAGCTCCAGGGGTCTGTCGTGCTTCTTACACATCCTGTCTTTCAGGTTCTCCACAGGGTCGATCAGCTTGTGTCTCTTTAAGGCTGCGACTCTCTGATGAGGCTCCAGGTGAGTCTCACAGTAAGAGGTCTGACACACCAGGCAGGACTTCAGAGCCTTGACCTTCGTCCCAGGGCAGAAGTCACAGGACACTTCTCTAGGTTTGACAGGTGTGTCTGGGGCTGGGCTGCTGGTTGCCTTCACTTCAACTGACTTCCTAACCTGAGCGGCCATCTCAGAGATGAAAGTATTGACAAAGAGATCTGGTCTCTTATCAAATGTTTTTTTACACATTGGACACTGGCACGGGTTCTTACCTGTCATTTCAATGCTGTCCCAGTACTTTCTGATACAGGCCATGCAGAAGTTGTGTCCACATTGAATAGAGACTGGGTCAGTGAACACATCCAGACAGACAGAACACAGGAACTGCTCCTCAGACAGGAGACTGCTGGAGGAAGCCATATCTAGAGAGACCAGAGGAGACACCATAAATCATTTCCTGGAATCAATCAGATCTCGATAGGGACTGTCTTATGAGATTATACAGCGATCAATAATGATAACATTATAATATTTTGTATCACATAGAAAATAGTCCTTCAACCAAATCAAAAAGTTGTACATACTGAACTGTAAATAAAAAAACTCTGAGAGAGTGTGAACACAATAGCTTATCTTGACTTGTCATTGTAAGTCTCAACTCACCTGTCTGTGATTCTGTGAGAGTGTGATAGATGTCTCTGTCCTTTCTACTGTATGTGTGATAGATTGTTTGAGGACGATTTCTCAGGAGTTTGCGAGAGTCTGCTCTCCACTTTAGTATTATAAAGAAATGAAGAAGAAGCCTTGACAAACACTCTAGCCAAGGTTAAGATACAATTATGGTGGTTATTGAGGTGGTCGGTATAGGATATCTTGACAGTTATAATAGATCATTTAAACACTACAAATTGAAAAGTTAGGTTGACAGAGTTGGAGTTGTGCATACAGGCCTAACGTTAGTGTATATGTTACTTTACTTTAACTTTACTTTAAATTCTTCCACCTGCTGCTACTCAGATAACTGTTGGGGAAGACTTTACTCTAACACCTTCAAATAATAACAATAAAAACTCTCTAAGAAACCGGAGCTGCTGATCACAAGAGGCCCTTTATTACAGACCGGGGCCTGAGCGAGTTCACGATGCAACTCTCTAGGCACTCAGAAATATCATCTCTTATAGAATTCTCCTGGGGAGTGGGGACCCCTCCCCAAATACTCATTTACATACCGTGCCCCCAACTCCCAGCTCAATATCCTGGGGCTGTTGCTGTGAAACCCTTTGATCAGTGATTAGGCTAACTCTTTCCCCCATATAGGCCTATTCCAAGCCTTTCTCATGATTACTCTGGGCATCATTAATAGCCTACCTCCTGGCTGGCTGTCTCCCTGAATAACAAATGGTACAAATTCCTTCTCCGAATTCATGAGGGTTAGGGAGAGAAAACAAGCTCTTCACACAAATCCAACTTTAAAACGTGCAGTCGTCTAACTCGTGTTTTTATGACTTTCGGTTTTGATACCTATTCAACTTCAATGATTACACAACACTCAACTCTTCAACAACCGACACTACCACTCTCAACCAGTCAACCAACCCTCCACCCGGTCCACTGAACTACCCCAGGCTCCTATCTATCTATCTATCTATCATACTATCTATCTATCTAACTATCTGACTCTGTCTAACCTTCTATCTATCTGTAACATACAATCCATCTATCTATCTATCAAACTCTGACTGTCTAATAGGGGTGCAACGGTTCTCGGTTTTTTTACGGACGGTACGGTTTGCGTTCCACGGCTCAATTCACTAGTGAACCGTGACGGTTTTCGGTTTTCGTTTCCGTTTTTTTTTTTTTTTTTTTTTACCTTTATTTTACCAGGAAGTCACATTGAGATTAAAACCTCTTTTACAAGAGAGACCTGGCCAAGACAGGGTCAAAATAGTAGCTTAAAAAAACAGTTCAGATAACAAGACAGGACATAAGACAGTGGCAACAATACAATAGACAAACAATGGTAGGGGTATTTACAAGGTGATTAAAACATTGAGAATTCTAACCAAAGCAGGTACAGCGAGCGGTGACCACATCCTTTAATCTACGCTTGAAGATACTTATGGAAATAAGGGCCTCTAATTTAAAAGTAGTCTGTAGGTCATTCCAAGACCAAGGGCCATAATAAGACAAGCTTGCCCTTCCAACATTGTTCATGATAAGTGGCACCTTGTATTGTAGCCATCTACGAGACCTGAGACCCGAGCCACTCGGTATAGGGATGAACTTCAGGCCCAGATAATTCGGTAAGAAGCCAGAGATGATTTTAAACACAAGAGTGTACCAGTGTTGGAGCCTTCTGACAGAAAGAGATGGCCATCCAACCAGACTATACAGTGTACAGTGATGGGTCCTGAAGGCACTATTGGTGATGTATCTTAGAACCGAATGATACAGGGGTCTAGCTTGGATAAAGTGGACAGAGAAGCAAACCTATATACTGTATCACCATAATCCAATTGTGAAAGGAAAAGGGCGGAGACAAGACGTTTTCTGGAAGCCAAGGAAAAGTAAGATTTAAATCTATACAGGAAGCCCACTGTACGCTTAAGCTTTATGGCGAGAAGATCAATTTGGCCGCGTTCGTAAATTAGCTCTGAGAGCGCCGGAGCGTCCACGTGAATGCCTCGAACGCGGCCTTTGGTCAGAGGTCGAGTTGGTCTGGAACGTTTGTTTCTGAACCGAACCGTACCGAAAACCGTGACCCAAAATACCGAACCGTACCGAACCGTGGGCCAACTGAACCGTTGCACCCCTACTGTCTAACCATCTATCTTTCCAACATCATATCTATCTAACCTTTCAACTAAACAGACTAAATAGAAATGACATTCTGCGATATTTCATAGATAAATAAGGTCTAGATTGGAAACGAGGACACACTGTAACAGAAGTCAACAACTTTCAAAGCGACTCATCTATTCAGCCTTTGTAAATTCACCCTATTAAGTCTAGAATATCACTGTTCTTTACTCTGATATCCAGTCTATCCCATTTCGACCTCATTCAGAGCAGACATTGTGACTTTGCAACTGCAAACCACGGCCTCACACGAGTTGCACAAAGGACAGACGAAAACGTGTTGATATGAAATCAAAATACTCATCAGAACATATGTTTGTTCCGTGGTGTATTCCGGTAGAAACGATCAAACAGATACAACATCTCTTCTGATTAGTATGTTCACCTCATTTAAACTTTCCTCAAGAAACAACCACCATTACGAACAATGAAGCAATGCGATGCAGGACTTGCTGCTACGAACACGTTTTACTTACATTTCTGCGTTTTCACCAATGTGGACATACCGGCGCTGCTCCAAACGGCCCTGTCGGAAGTCTTAAAAAACAAGAAATCAAATAAATGTCCTCCAAGCTGGCGACCTCGACGGACTCACATCAGGAGTAGAATGAAGCATGTTATAAACACGTTGTCGTCTTTTGATGACGTCATCACCGGGTCCTTCCGGAGCTGTGTTCTGGAACTCCGCCCACTTAACTCGGGTACATTTCTTTAAAATAAAAGCTTGTTTAAGCATTTAGAAATACTACATTTGGATAAAGTAACGCAAATGATATGCAACTACATAATTCTTCTAATATCCTAATTATTGTGGTGAAAGACTGCTGCACTGCATAAGGGGACATATAATTGATTGTACACAAATAATCTTGCAAGGCTAAACATGATTACTACCACTGACTGTACTCAGCAACACTTCTAGAATATGGATCAAGTGAGTTTCAACCATGAGGGGTGACATACAGCTGTGTCTTGTCGTGTAATTTCTACTAATTAATCAATAATAAAGATACACGTGAGTTGCTAGGCTCACAAGAACTTACCACTAAGGTACACGATGTGATGAAACAAAGTCTCCTCAGTTTATTAAGAGCTCTTAGAGAAGCAAGATACAAAGCAAAGCTCTACCTCAGTTCTGAGGGGTTACTGAGGGGTACAAATACTAATAATACAACAATAAGGAAGACAAGATATTATCACTTCTCATCAACACAAACACATTTCCATCAGTGGGGTGGAAGCTGTTTAATGTTTGCACTTTTATTTCGAAAAATGAGAATACATTTCAATGAAAATCAATGACACACTGGCTAGTCAACTAACACACTAACTTGTTTTGTGAGCCTGCTATTAATGTAAAGTATATTTTAGTTAACTAGGTAGCAGTAGGGATTACTCACCAAACCCACTGCATTACAATATATTGGCTTGTCTAGCGAATTTATTCAGATGACTAACAGGGTCGATCACTCTCTATGCTTGGGAGTCAAATGAATTGCCTGACCCAGCTGAAACCACTTTACACTTTACAAGTGTTCTGGGTCCTTTGTGTTACAGATGAATGAGGCACCTAGCAGACATCCTGTCTGTGATCAAATCGACAAACCCCTTTTTTCCTTGCTATTACATTTGAATGTTTCAGTAGTTGGGTGGATAGTCATGTTTGATCTTATTTTAATGTATGTTTTATGAGTAGTATGTTGTTGTCATTTTCATTATTGTGTGATGTTTCTTTCCAGTATTTTGTTGTGCCTTTTTAATAACATTCCACAGAAACCCAGCCAAATGGTCAATGAGCTCATGACAATAGTGGTATGGAGCTCATTACAGTGGTTATTGGGATGTAAATAGTGTCACACCTCTGGCTGATGTCTCTGTGGAAAACACTGTTTATGAAATGAATACTTTTGTTATGTTACTTGCCAGTGAGTGTCCCCATTTGATAAAAGGTATTTTGATATTTTAAGGTTAAAACCACACCCAGTGTTGGAATGGGATGAATTGGATTTGGGCTTCAACGTACACTTCAGTCCAAACTTCAACATGATGACTGAGCCAAAAAACTAAAACAAAATTGTGTGCACATATTGCAGCGATGAACTGTCTTTCCACAACAGTATTGTTTTGTGTAAATTCTAGATCCCTTGAGCCAACATCTTGCTTCTTGTGACATAACAGAAGATTATATACACTTGCTGTTGTTTTAATGATGTTTAATGACTGTGTTATGGGCCTATAGGTACGATACTCTATTCAAGTTGTTGTTTTAATGATGTTTAAAGACTGTGCTATGAGCCTATAGGTACGATACTCTATTCAAGTTGCATGTGTATCTTTGTGAGAAAGGATCTGTTATAAAATGATCAGACCTGTTTCTTTCTCTCGTGCATTGCGTCACTTGCTATTAGCAATGTGTCTAAATGATCAAATACAACTCAGATGAAAGATTTATATTTGAAATAGAACATTTGTTATTTTAATAATCACAAAAAACATACTCACACACAAATAAACAAGTTAACCGCTTAAAAACCCTGAGGTTAAATAAATAACTATTTACAGAGAGGAGATAAAAGATCCATATTTGAAATTGAACATTTGTTATTTAAATAATCACAAATAAACACACACTCACACACAAATAAACAAGTTAAGCGTATTCCAGCAGGGTTCCAGCAGGGTTCCTGTCACCAGCAGGGTTCCTGTCACAAGCCGAGGATGGTGCTGACAGCCTGGTTACTCTGCCAGGCTGTCCACATGGTCCTTTACTGGCACGCTGTGCTCATCCACTGCCAAAAAAAATTACCAATACCAGGATACCACCTTCAGGTTTTGTGTGGATATGCTCAGATCTTGCTTCCTCTAACATTCTACACATGACAAAGATATACAATCATCAATAATTAACTGAATACAAAATGAAGCAGAATTATAACCTGCAGGAAATGACATGCCCACAATGAATATAGAATATCTCCACAACCATAAGGGCCATTGTAATAATATTGGTATCAGATGAAAGCTAACACCTGTGGGATGTCAGAATCAAAATAGATGTTACTGTGTAGTAGCAAACAGAGCTAGGACTTTGTATGTAATCAGTATTCCAATGTATGTTTAGTACTTGTGTAGAGTTAGAAGCTAGTATGTGAGCCAGTGGAGAGGTGTTAGTACAGGTATGTCCAGACGGACCACCAAATTGTGCCATTTGGAGAACTTTTGGCACCACCAGTGCCATTTGACCTTTCTCATGTACCAAACTGTAAAACTAATTATATTTCACTGACAGATCACTATAGGTATACATTCCATCCAAATTCAACTGTTTTCTCACTTGTTTTGAAAAGTAAACCATTCACCTCTATACATTTTCTCACTCAAAGAAAATCATACAAAGAAAATGAAGTTTGACTCAGATTTATTGTCAAAGTGAGAATATACAGAATTACAATGAAAGCAAACTTTGAAATATGAAACAGAAAATATAATCAAACATACAAAAAAAACAAAACTTGACATTTCAGAAATAACAGGTAAAAACACATCAGAAGTATATGCAATGTCTGCCACTCAGTCATTTGCACCTGCAATTGCACTTTCTTCACCAAAAGAATGTTTCCTGGATAGGATTTCACTATGAGGTGAATAGTGAAATAAGATACATTTTTATCTAATCATGAAAATAGGTTGAACTATCCTGTTAAAAACCATGATATCTGACCCCTAAACAGTCTGATACTCCAACCCTACTCCTACACTTAAATGTATGCTCTCATTCATTCACACAGCACCGAGAGGTTTGGACAAAATTACGTCTGGACAGTTACCTTTCATCCCCATCCACCCAGTACACTGGTAAGTCACATTGAATAGGGATTATTTAGAAATGTATTTACTCACAAAATTTTATTTTGACTGTACATATCTGTGCTTGTTTGTGTGTTTACACTAACAAGATGGTTATTGCTTACCTCAACAGGAGAGCTGATTGGTGTGATGTTACCTAACCCCCCAGATGTTACCCACCAACCCTCCAGATGTTACCCACCAACCCTCCAGATGTTACCTAACCTCCCAGATGTTACCCCCTAACCCCCCAGATGTTCCCCCTAACCTCCCAGATGTTACCCCCTAACCTCCCAGATGTTACCCCCTAACCTCCCAGATGTTACCCCCTAACCTCCCAGATGTTCCCCCCTAACCTCCCAGATGTTCCCCCTAACCTCCCAGATGTTACCCCCTAACCCTCCAGATGTTACCCCCTAACCCCCCAGATGTTACCCCCTAACCTCCCAGATGTTACCCCCTAACCCTCCAGATGTTACCCCCTAACCCCCCAGATGTTACCCCCTAACCCTCCAGATGTTACTCCCTAACGCCCCAGCTGTTACCCCCTTTACATTATTATTACTTACTTTACTTATTTGACTTTATTCTATTATTGTTGAATTTGTGAATGATATGTTACTCCCTAACTATTATTATATACCTGATTGTAACCTGTACAGTTCTTTTGCAAACGTTATCCCCCTGATAAATTCCCCCCTATGAATTTTCAAAGTGTTGTGTATATATATAAAGTTTATTCCGTTTTCTGAATCAGTGTGGACTCGTGGTGTGTTTGTTCATCGTCTGACATTGGTCTCCCACCCTATTTGGGTGGATCCACGTTTTATTACAATATCAACTACTATACTAGTCCAAAAGTTACATATGACTGTACTTATCATAACTGTACATATCCTATTCTAATGGATCTTGAACGAAACGCAGATTTTTAAATTAAGTTGTAATGACACCAACATTTAAGATCACATATATGGCCACATACTCATCGACACAGTTTGTTACAGCACCTTTATTGAACAAGACATCACAGATGACGGTGCGCTTATTGTATTTTGCCCCAAATTCCTGACTTGTGAATCAGTCGATACAGCCGCCGGCAGTATAGAGCTGCTGTACCATGACCTGACCAGCAGAGGGCAGTATGGAGCTGCTGTACCAGACCTGACCAGCAGATGGCAGTATAGAGCTGCTGTACCATGACCTGACCAGCAGATGTCACTATAGAGCTGCTGTACCATGACCTGACCAGCAGATGGCAGTATGGAGCTGCTGTACCATGACCTGACCAGCAGATGGCATTATGGAGCTGCTGTATCGACTGCATCGATAGATCGACACTTTTTCCGACACAATTGTGGTGAATGTGTCAATGCGTCGAAAGCTATGTTTCCCCCATCACTAGTTACAGTAGGCTGCCGATCATCTGGTTGATGTTAAGATGGCAAACGTAATGTCTTTCACACCAGATAGCGCCTAGCAAAAGTTATTCAGCAGACCTGCGTACCCTTGATTACTTTTCAAACAACCTCCACTTTCAGCGTCACCGGCCAATCAGATAGCGCCTTATAATCAGCTAATGAATATTACGAGTTACGAATTGAGACGGCAAAACAGGGAAAAGTTTGTCTCAAAAATACATACGTAAATCCAAGCAGAGCAAAACACGGTTCACAAAACACGGTTCACGAATGGAGATATATTTGCGGGTCGATAGCAAAACACCGCTTGCGTGGGTCTGTTCACGCACGCCTGAATTCTTTTTACCACACGGATGGATAGCAAAACACGGTTGCGGATAGCGAAACACGGTTGCGGATAGCGAAACACGGTTGCGTATTATACTTTCGTACGTGTGTATTTATGATATAAATCTATCTCCATAAATTCAAGCTAAACGTTGCATGTCTCGCATGCCAATGAATACATTAATGATGTTAACTCATTCCCAAAAGCGAGAGACAGCTACATAGATTCCCCCCCCCCCCACCTTTTAATTACAATAAAACATTGTAACCATTTGTGAGTGCGCATGCGTCGCACAGCAGAGATTTATTATTTCCTATTCAATAGATTAATCTATCACACACACCTGGCACCCCGAATTGTTTCAGCAGCTGTATAAAATAAAAATAAAAATATCTGATGTTGTCCAATGTCAAGCACTTAGCCCTTAGCAACGGCGCTTGACAACAAGCCTTGTACGCTCGCAATTGCGTCCCCCTTGCTCCAACACTGACTGCTATCATTACACCACCAAACCAAAAGTGTATTAACTTCACTGAGATATCTATGAAAACCAACTGTGTGGGATTTACAAATTATTTACATATTGAGGAGTGCGTGTCAACACCTTTCATTGTTTTAATTCAGTCGAGTACGAAGGCCTGCTATATTGGCCGTGATGATGGCGCCCTCAGGTGTCCATTAATTAGTATTGCAGTGCATTTATGTAGATGAATTATCCAATACGTTGTTTCGATATCAAATCATTTCAAGGACTTGTAGTAATACATAATGTTAACTCATTCATAAAGACAAGAAACAGGTACACTGATTTTCTTCATCGTTTAATTACAATAAAAAATAGTGAACCATTTAGGTGTGCATGCGTCGCACAGCTGAGAGCGGTTGAAACCAGAAGCACAAGAGAATTATTATTTTCTATCCAATTGATGAATCTATTCCACACACACATGGCACTCCGAATTGTTTCAGCAGCTGTATGAAAGAATAAAATATATATTTGATGTTGTCCAATGTACAACACTTAGTCCTTAGCAACAGCTGTTGACAACAAGCCTTGTATGCCCGCAAATGCGTCCCCCTTGCTCCAACACTGACTGCTATGATTCCTGCTGCCCACCACCAAACTAAAAGTGGTCAAGACTAACTTCAGTGAGATATCTATCTAGCTGGCTAGCTAGAAAAGCAACTGTGTGGGATGTACACATTATTTACATATCGAGGACTGCGTGTCAACACTTTTCATTGTTTTAATTCAGTCGAGTACGAAGGCCTGCTATATGGCCGTGATGATGGCGCCCTCATTCGTTCATTAGTTAGTATTGCAGTGCATTTATGTACATGAATTATCCAATAGATTGTTTGGACCTCAAATCATTTCAAGGTTTTTTAATGAATGATGTTAACTCGTTCATAAAAACAAGAGACAGGTACATTGATTCTTTTCACCGTTTGATTACAATAGAATAGTTAGAGTTAAAGTGATGCAGTGGGTAAACATGCAATAGCCCAGTGAGCAATTTTACGTTGATTAGACGTCTAAACAACGTCTAAATGGCCCGTAGACGTCTAGGCCAAATCGAGGCTAAATATCGGCCATTTTGGATATTTAAAAAAACGTCTATGTTTAGACGTTGAAATGCCGTTGAAACATAGACGTTGTTTCCCTTTCTATGTTTCAACGGCATTTCAACGTCTAAACATAGACGTTGTTTCAATTTCCAATTTAGCCTAAATTTAGCTTAATTATAACCTAGACATTGAAACACCGGTGTTTAAACGTCTAGGCTAAAACAAAGCCAAATGGAGGTGAAATTGAAACGACTGTTTCTATAGGCATTTCAACGGCAGACTATATATAGCTGTTGAAATGCAGTTTAAACAGACGTTTCAATTTCCAATTTCACATCAACTTAGCTTTGTTATAGCCTAGACGTTTAAACACTTAGTATAAGTAGACAAATACAATTTTCATGAGTAATAAGTAAATTATGACAAGGAAATATGAATAGGAACATGTATTTATTTAGGGAAATAGTAAATACGAAATATAAATAAGGAAATAAGAATATTAAATATTAAATATTAACAATGAAATAGGAACATTACATACAACATAATAGTATTTATTAACAGTTAGGGAGACAACATTTAGGTTGGGTTATTCTTTCTGTAGCCAGCATCGCCCGTTCTGCCTGGCGCCCGTTCGTTCTGCCTTGTCTAGCGTGTGCGGAGAACATAAACACAAGTCAGTTGCACAAAAACGTATCTAACAAACGAGCGCTTGCTATAAACAGTTAGTCTACCACGTAGGTAGATAGTCAGCGCTGGATAATCACATTTTCACCACCTACCTGAAATTCAACTGTCGAGTCTATATAATTATTTCTCTTTCGGTAACCAGGTAACCAACTCCTCGGGCACCACTTCTTCAAACTGTCTGCCCTTGTCTCTCTGCTCAACTCGACCGGTCGATTTTTGAATTTAAACGTCTCGCCGAACAACCAATGAAATTGACAGAACATCTGAAATGGGTGGGACTTCCATATGAAACAGCCAATCGTGTTGCATAACGCATGGCTCCAAGCGGCATTTGATTTGAGATGCAGGTTGTTCATTGGGTGAACCGTGAAGCTGCAAAGCACTTGTCATGTTTACTCGACGTCATATGACAGGAGGGACATTTATTTAATTTAATTTTACGATTTCAATGTATATATATATATATATATATATATATATATATATATATATATATATATATATATATATATATATATATGACACTCTTATAAATTGAAAGTGACCAATTACAAACATTGAAATTAACAATATTGTATTCATTACATTGGCAACACTTCATGACCAATATGTGTCATGACAGGCACAGCCTTATTCAGTAAAGTCAGTAGGCTATTGTTGGACAAAATATTTGAAACAGACACTCAACTAAACATAATAAACCAACAAAGTTTTGTATTGGTCTAGTTGTTTTGACCTGTTATAGCCTACTGAATTGTAATGCATTTAAGATAAGTAGAAAATATGTTTAGACACAGACCGCATTTAGCTGGGTTAAAGGACAGCGATGTATAGACGCAATTTAAACCACCTCTTCTGCATGAATAACTATGCTAGACTACATGGAATCTCAGACTAAATGACGGTCTGGTACATATTTTGACAATCTACATGCGTTTAGGGTATTAATTTAAACTCAACGTGCTGTTAGACTAAAACAGGTTTAGATACAGACCGCATTTATCTGGGTTAAAGGACAGCGATGTATATGTGACGGGGTGTATCTTTTCATGAATCACTCTCAGCTGGATGGCTCACGTTCATTTATTCTGTAGAAAACAGTGCATCAAATTCTGGACACGGGACTTGCAGGGTCATCGAGCTACATTCGCATCAGTGGTTAAGAATGAACTGAGCATACAGTAGTCACTCATACTACACAAATTATAACAATAATATGAAACAAAAATACAAAATGTGTAGACTACATAAATCTTCACTTGTGTGATCATATAGTGGTATTCATTTAACAATAACAACAAGAAATCATAACATCCAAATGCATGGAAAAACCACGCACTTGGAATACGCATGCGCACCACGTGCAACAATGGCTGCAACCTGACTGCTAGGTAAGCCGCGAGCGTGTTGCAAACTAGCGAGGTGGAAGACCCAACCTCATACAATACGGTCTACTAACAGAACAACAGACATATAATAACACAACAATAATAATATTACCTGTAGAAAACAGTGCATCAAATTCTGGACACGGGACTTGCAGGGTCATCAAGCTACATTCTAAAATGGTGTTACACGAACATTCACGTTAGCGCCATCAATGTTAACAACTTAAAACTCACATTACTAAACTTGTGGCATGTTCCAAACTAAAATACTATAACCAGAGAAACTCAAAACAGCTATCTTGATCATTAAACATTCAAATAAAACATAGGTACATTAATAATCTCTTAAATTATATGCGATCTCAGACCCTGCAGAAAACATGACCTTACCGCATCAGTGGTTAAGAATGAACTGAGGGAGATCACGTTACGTCCCGTGCAATTGCACTGTCCAGCTATATTTACACAGCATCCGGGTCACGGACACACCCCGGATATACCACGTCATTAAACCCCTAGAGGGCGCAGTTTAGCTCTATTTTAGCTATAATTGAACTTGACCTTTCTACTCCGTTACATATAGACGCAATTTAAACCACCTCTTCTGCATGAATAACTATGCTAGACTACATGGAATCTCAGACTAAATGACGGTCTGGTACATATTTTGACAATCTACAGGCGTTTAGGGTATTAATTTAAACTCAACGTGCTGCTAGACTAAAACAGGTTTAGACACAGACCGCATTTATCTGGGTTAAAGGACAGCGACGTATAGACGCAATTTAAACCACCACTTCTGCTAGGATAACTATGCTAGACTATATGAATCTCATACTACATGACGTCTGGGACGTATTCTGACAGTTTAGAGGGGTTTAATAACGGTTTTCATGCATTTAAGATAAGTAGAAAATATAGCCGTAATATAGCTGGTTTATATTGGTTTATATTGTAGACGCGAGGTTGAAAAGACGTCTATTGCTCAGAGGGAGGTTTTTGTCATCGCCATGGTTACGTGTCTGGTAGGACCCCTTTAGTCAACGCACCTGAACTAAATTCAAGCTAAACGTCGCATGCCTCGCACGGAGCTAAAATGCTGCCAATTAATACATTAATGATGTTAACTCATTCCTAAAGACGAGAGACAGCTACACTGATTTTCTTCATCGTTTAATTATTCTAGCTAATGATGCCGTTACTCACCCTCATAGTTGTGGAGGTAGCTCGAAATATACATCTTGAATCCCTTTTCTCGTTTGCTCGAATGGGCTACCGAGGAAGCGCTAACGATGCGATGTACGTCATCGACCGTGATTTTCAGGAGATCCTGCAAACAGCGAGTGTAAAAAGCCATCTTCCCTGATTCTTTCTGTAACAACAAACCAGACCGGAAGTTCTTATGCAAGTAGTCTACGCCGGAAGTCAAACGACGCCATCTTGTGCACCTACCCTATTAGAGTGAATGGTGATGGTTCGAGTTAACCTTTTAGACCCAATTATATATTCATATATTCATATTTTCATATTCTGGAATATGGCATTCCGATACAAGAACATTTGTGGTGTTTTCATATTACATCACAGAGCCAAAATGATATGACCATTTTAAAGAGAAGAGCTAGGGCTTTTAAATGGTATCAATATTTCTTTATTATTTGAGAATAACTATCCTTTATCCAGCAGATTTCACACAGCAATCTTTACAAAAATCTTCTCCGGCTGCCATACTCCATCAGAAAACTGCATTTTAAACCATTTTACTTACAAGCTTGAAGGAACGTTAGACGGTAGCCTATGAGGCATGCACAATTCTGTTGGCAATTCAGAATAGAAGACAGGTTAGAAATATCTGTATATATTTCTGTAAATCTGTATATATATATATCTATATATATGTGTGAAAGAAAATGGCGCCGGTTGGGTGGCGGCCAGTGAAACAGCTCAGTCTTACTTCTACTTTTTAGCCCTTTTTTTAGCCCTTTTCAACCTTTTATTTCAAACTTTTATCTTTTATCTTTTAACCGGAGTGCTCAATATGTGCCTGATAAACGGAGGAATGCGGGTGTATTCCAGAGAGGAGCTCATTGCCTTTAGGAGTCGAGCCGCCGCCGCCCCCCCTACAGGAGTGCCCAGCGAAATAAGGACACGCAGACGGGGAACTAGGGCTGGCGCGTACGTGAGGGCGAGGAGAGACAGACAAGCAAATAGGACCTGCCTGCCGTCTGTTCTTATGGGGAACGTCAGGTCGCTGGTCAACAAGGCTGATGAGCTCTCTGCTCTGATGAAGGGACAGGGGGAATATGGGAAATGCAGCCTGCTATTCCTAACTGAATCCTGGCTGAATCCTGGTATCCCTGACGGGGCGATGGAACAAGATGGTTTCACAATGGTCCGCGCGGACAGAACGAGAAACAGCGGTAAGATAAAAGGAGGCGGGATCGCTGTGTTTGTTAATTCCAAATGGTGCAAGCCAGGTCATATCACTATCAAAGAGCAAGTCTGCACTCCAGACATAGAACTGTTGGCGCTAGGTTTGAGGCCAGATCTCTGTCCGAGAGAGTTTTCACATGTTGTGGCTGTGACTAGTTACATTCCACCAAGCGCGAACCCGGCGCGCGCAAATGACGTCATCCATTCCTGTATCGCGGGGATACAGACCGCTCACCCAAACGCATTTATCATTGTGAATGGGGACTTCAACCATGTAAATATGGAAAAGACATTGACGGATTTTACCCAGTATGTCACATGTAAAACAAGGGAGAACAAAATACTAGACAAACTATATGCCAATGTGAAGGGAGCCTACACATCCACTGCCCTCCCGCCACTAGGGGCATCCGATCACAATATGGTCTGGATGGAACCAACATACACCCCTATCATAAAAAGGCTGCCTATCACCACCAGGACTGTCCAGCAATGGTCAGAAGACGTGGAGGAGGAGCTGAGGGCGTGTTTTGAAACAACCGACTGGGGGATGTTCCAGAGAGTCCACGGGGAGGACATAGATGGTCTGCTAGACTGTGTCACAGACTATATTAAGTTCTGCGAGGAGAGCATCGTCCCCATTAAAAAGGTACGGTGCTTTCCTAACAACAAGCCGTGGATAAATGGGAACATCAAGAACCTTCTGAAAAGGAAGAGGAGGCTGTTTAAGGCAGGGGACACTGAGGGAGCCAGGGCCACTCAGAAGGAGGTGAAGAAGGAGCTGAGAGCAGCCAAAGAGGAATACAGGAGGAAATTGGAGGGCGGGCTAGAGGCCCACAGCTCCAAGGAGGTGTGGAAGGGCTTCAAGAAGATCACGGGCCACAAGCAGCCACATCCTGTGGTGGAGGGGACCCGAGAGCAGGCAGATGACCTGAACTGCTTCTTTAACAGGTTTGACCAACCATCCCCCTGCCACCCCCCACAGCCCCCGACCCTGTCACAGCCCCCGACCCTGTCACAGCCCCCGACCCAGCCCCCGACCCTGTCACAGCCCCCGACCCAGCCCCCGACCCTGTCACAGCCCCCGACCCAGCCCCCGACCCTGTCACCCCCCCCATCCCCCTGTCACCCCCCACAGCCCCCGACCCTCTCCTCCCCTCTCCAATGTACCGCACCCCTGGCAACAGTAGCCCCCACTCCCCCTGACACCCCAGCAGCACCCCAGCAGCAACTGCCTCCCCTTACCAACACCAGGAGCCAGGGAGCATGCTTCACACCTGGAGACACCGGTACTCACAGCTTTATAACATCTGAGCAGGTGAGAAGGCAGCTTTCCAGGGTGAATGTGAACAAGTCCAGAGGTCCAGACAACATCAACCCCAGGGTTCTGAAGGTGTGTGCTGGAGAGCTGGCGGACACATTCCAACATCTCTTCAGTCTATCTCTAAGACTGAGGAGGGTGCCACAGCTCTGGAAGACCTCTTGCATCGTCCCAGTGCCAAAGAAGGGACGGCCCAGCACCCCAAACGACTACAGACCTGTCGCCCTGACACCACAGGTCATGAAGATCCTGGAGAGGCTAGTGCTGCAACACCTTAAGCCCCAGGTGAAGGACTTCCTGGACCCCCGGCAGTTTGCATACCAGGAGAGCATGGGGGTGGAGGACGCCATCATTTACATGCTGCACAGGGCCTACACACACCTGGAGAGGCCACAGAGCATGGTGAGGACCATGTTCTTCGACTTCTCCAGTGCATTTAACACTATCAAGCCATCACTGCTGGCTGACAAACTAGCAGTGATGTGTGTGGAGGACTCCCTGACGGCTTGGATCCACAACTACCTCACAGACAGGCGTCAGTATGTGAGACTGCAGGGCTGTCAGTCTGAGGTGGTGGTGTGCAACACCGGTGCCCCCCAGGGAACTGTTCTGTCACCCTTTCTCTTCACCCTCTATACCTCCGACTTCCAGTTTAGCTCCGACCAGTGCCACCTGCAGAAGTTTTCGGATGACTCCTCTATCGTCGGTTACATCACAGACGACAGGGATGAGGAGTACAGGGCCCTGGTGGAGAGCTTCGTGCAGTGGTGCGACACCAACTACCTTTTGCTTAACACCAGCAAAACAAAGGAGTTGGTGGTGGATTTTAGGAGGAAGAGAAGGACCCCAGCCCCCATCACCATCAAGGGGGTGGAAGTCGAGAGGGTGGACTCCTACAGGTACCTGGGAGTACAAATTAATAACAAACTGGACTGGACTGACAACACCGAGGCTCTTCTCAGGAAAGGGCAGAGCAGACTGTTTTTCCTGAGAAGGCTGAGGTCTTTCGGTGTCTGCAACAAGCTGCTGCAAATGTTTTATCAGTCGGTGGTTGCCAGCGTTCTGTTCTTCGCCGTGGCCTGCTGGGGTGGAAACATCTGTGCCAGGGATGCTGCGAAGCTAAACAAACTGGTGAAGAAGGCCAGCTCTGTGGTGGGGACCGGGCTGGACAGCCTAGAGGTGGTGGCAGAACAGAGGATGGGGAAAAAACTGGCGGCCATGCTGGCCAATCCCTCCCACCCGATGTACTGCGAGCTGGCAGGGATGAGGAGCAAGTTCAGCCACAGATTTGTTCTCCCCCGTCAAAGTACAAAAAGATTTGGACAGTCCTTTATTCCAGCTGCACTCCGACTCTACAACCAGGCCCTGCAGGGTGGGGGAGACCTGGAGATGGAACTTTTGGAACTTTTTACTTATTGAGCCTGCACTGTTTTATGTTTTTTATTGAATGTTTTTCTGTTTTCTGTACTGAATGTTTTTCTGCCCTAACTGAGCTGTTTGACAACAAAATTTCCCCATTGGGGACAATAAAGGTTTTCAATCAATCAATCAATCTTATATTGTTCAAGAGTTATGACCATTCCTTTCAGACCCACACTAAGACCTCTCCGTTTTTGCATACCTTTGTGTTTTCCCTCAATTAGGTCATTCTTTTACTGAATAATAAAGTTCTGGTATCCCAGAAATCAGCACAATATCAGCTAACTGTATATATCACACAATTAAGACTTCTATACACTACAATAGAGGATAGTAGACAATAAAGAAAGAAAAACACAAAAAACGGAATTGTATTTTGCTGTATTTTATTATGAACAGCACTGAAAACCATTGTAACAACGTCTGGGACGTATTCTGACAGTTTAGAGGGGTTTAATAACGGTTTTCATGCATTTAAGATAAGTAGAAAATATAGCCGTAATATAGCTGGTTTATATTGGTTTATATTGTAGACGCGAGGTTGAAAAGACGTCTATTGCTCAGAGGGAGGTTTTTGTCATCGCCATGGTTACGTGTCTGGTAGGACCCCTTTAGTCAACGCACCTGAACTAAATTCAAGCTAAACGTCGCATGCCTCGCACGGAGCTAAAATGCTGCCAATTAATACATTAATGGTGTTAACTCATTCCTAAAGACGAGAGACAGCTACACTGATTTTCTTCATCGTTTAATTATTCTAGCTAATGATGCCGTTACTCACCCTCATAGTTGTGGAGGTAGCTCGAAATATACATCTTGAATCCCTTTTCTCGTTTGCTCGAATGGGCTACCGAGGAAGCGCTAACGATGCGATGTACGTCATCGACCGTGATTTTCAGGAGATCCTGCAAACAGCGAGTGTAAAAAGCCATCTTCCCTGATTCTTTCTGTAACAACAAACCAGACCGGAAGTTCTTATGCAAGTAGTCTACGCCGGAAGTCAAACGACGCCATCTTGTGCACCTACCCTATTAGAGTGAATGGTGATGGTTCGAGTTAACCTTTTAGACCCAATTATATATTCATATATTCATATTTTCATATTCTGGAATATGGCATTCCGATACAAGAACATTTGTGGTGTTTTCATATTACATCACAGAGCCAAAATGATATGACCATTTTAAAGAGAAGAGCTAGGGCTTTTAAATGGTATCAATATTTCTTTATTATTTGAGAATAACTATCCTTTATCCAGCAGATTTCACACAGCAATCTTTACAAAAATCTTCTCCGGCTGCCATACTCCATCAGAAAACTGCATTTTAAACCATTTTACTTACAAGCTTGAAGGAACGTTAGACGGTAGCCTATGAGGCATGCACAATTCTGTTGGCAATTCAGAATAGAAGACAGGTTAGAAATATCTGTATATATTTCTGTAAATCTGTATATATATATATCTATATATATGTGTGAAAGAAAATGGCGCCGGTTGGGTGGCGGCCAGTGAAACAGCTCAGTCTTACTTCTACTTTTTAGCCCTTTTTTTAGCCCTTTTCAACCTTTTATTTCAAACTTTTATCTTTTATCTTTTAACCGGAGTGCTCAATATGTGCCTGATAAACGGAGGAATGCGGGTGTATTCCAGAGAGGAGCTCATTGCCTTTAGGAGTCGAGCCGCCGCCGCCCCCCCTACAGGAGTGCCCAGCGAAATAAGGACACGCAGACGGGGAACTAGGGCTGGCGCGTACGTGAGGGCGAGGAGAGACAGACAAGCAAATAGGACCTGCCTGCCGTCTGTTCTTATGGGGAACGTCAGGTCGCTGGTCAACAAGGCTGATGAGCTCTCTGCTCTGATGAAGGGACAGGGGGAATATGGGAAATGCAGCCTGCTATTCCTAACTGAATCCTGGCTGAATCCTGGTATCCCTGACGGGGCGATGGAACAAGATGGTTTCACAATGGTCCGCGCGGACAGAACGAGAAACAGCGGTAAGATAAAAGGAGGCGGGATCGCTGTGTTTGTTAATTCCAAATGGTGCAAGCCAGGTCATATCACTATCAAAGAGCAAGTCTGCACTCCAGACATAGAACTGTTGGCGCTAGGTTTGAGGCCAGATCTCTGTCCGAGAGAGTTTTCACATGTTGTGGCTGTGACTAGTTACATTCCACCAAGCGCGAACCCGGCGCGCGCAAATGACGTCATCCATTCCTGTATCGCGGGGATACAGACCGCTCACCCAAACGCATTTATCATTGTGAATGGGGACTTCAACCATGTAAATATGGAAAAGACATTGACGGATTTTACCCAGTATGTCACATGTAAAACAAGGGAGAACAAAATACTAGACAAACTATATGCCAATGTGAAGGGAGCCTACACATCCACTGCCCTCCCGCCACTAGGGGCATCCGATCACAATATGGTCTGGATGGAACCAACATACACCCCTATCATAAAAAGGCTGCCTATCACCACCAGGACTGTCCAGCAATGGTCAGAAGACGTGGAGGAGGAGCTGAGGGCGTGTTTTGAAACAACCGACTGGGGGATGTTCCAGAGAGTCCACGGGGAGGACATAGATGGTCTGCTAGACTGTGTCACAGACTATATTAAGTTCTGCGAGGAGAGCATCGTCCCCATTAAAAAGGTACGGTGCTTTCCTAACAACAAGCCGTGGATAAATGGGAACATCAAGAACCTTCTGAAAAGGAAGAGGAGGCTGTTTAAGGCAGGGGACACTGAGGGAGCCAGGGCCACTCAGAAGGAGGTGAAGAAGGAGCTGAGAGCAGCCAAAGAGGAATACAGGAGGAAATTGGAGGGCGGGCTAGAGGCCCACAGCTCCAAGGAGGTGTGGAAGGGCTTCAAGAAGATCACGGGCCACAAGCAGCCACATCCTGTGGTGGAGGGGACCCGAGAGCAGGCAGATGACCTGAACTGCTTCTTTAACAGGTTTGACCAACCATCCCCCTGCCACCCCCCACAGCCCCCGACCCTGTCACAGCCCCCGACCCTGTCACAGCCCCCGACCCAGCCCCCGACCCTGTCACAGCCCCCGACCCAGCCCCCGACCCTGTCACAGCCCCCGACCCAGCCCCCGACCCTGTCACCCCCCCCATCCCCCTGTCACCCCCCACAGCCCCCGACCCTCTCCTCCCCTCTCCAATGTACCGCACCCCTGGCAACAGTAGCCCCCACTCCCCCTGACACCCCAGCAGCACCCCAGCAGCAACTGCCTCCCCTTACCAACACCAGGAGCCAGGGAGCATGCTTCACACCTGGAGACACCGGTACTCACAGCTTTATAACATCTGAGCAGGTGAGAAGGCAGCTTTCCAGGGTGAATGTGAACAAGTCCAGAGGTCCAGACAACATCAACCCCAGGGTTCTGAAGGTGTGTGCTGGAGAGCTGGCGGACACATTCCAACATCTCTTCAGTCTATCTCTAAGACTGAGGAGGGTGCCACAGCTCTGGAAGACCTCTTGCATCGTCCCAGTGCCAAAGAAGGGACGGCCCAGCACCCCAAACGACTACAGACCTGTCGCCCTGACACCACAGGTCATGAAGATCCTGGAGAGGCTAGTGCTGCAACACCTTAAGCCCCAGGTGAAGGACTTCCTGGACCCCCGGCAGTTTGCATACCAGGAGAGCATGGGGGTGGAGGACGCCATCATTTACATGCTGCACAGGGCCTACACACACCTGGAGAGGCCACAGAGCATGGTGAGGACCATGTTCTTCGACTTCTCCAGTGCATTTAACACTATCAAGCCATCACTGCTGGCTGACAAACTAGCAGTGATGTGTGTGGAGGACTCCCTGACGGCTTGGATCCACAACTACCTCACAGACAGGCGTCAGTATGTGAGACTGCAGGGCTGTCAGTCTGAGGTGGTGGTGTGCAACACCGGTGCCCCCCAGGGAACTGTTCTGTCACCCTTTCTCTTCACCCTCTATACCTCCGACTTCCAGTTTAGCTCCGACCAGTGCCACCTGCAGAAGTTTTCGGATGACTCCTCTATCGTCGGTTACATCACAGACGACAGGGATGAGGAGTACAGGGCCCTGGTGGAGAGCTTCGTGCAGTGGTGCGACACCAACTACCTTTTGCTTAACACCAGCAAAACAAAGGAGTTGGTGGTGGATTTTAGGAGGAAGAGAAGGACCCCAGCCCCCATCACCATCAAGGGGGTGGAAGTCGAGAGGGTGGACTCCTACAGGTACCTGGGAGTACAAATTAATAACAAACTGGACTGGACTGACAACACCGAGGCTCTTCTCAGGAAAGGGCAGAGCAGACTGTTTTTCCTGAGAAGGCTGAGGTCTTTCGGTGTCTGCAACAAGCTGCTGCAAATGTTTTATCAGTCGGTGGTTGCCAGCGTTCTGTTCTTCGCCGTGGCCTGCTGGGGTGGAAACATCTGTGCCAGGGATGCTGCGAAGCTAAACAAACTGGTGAAGAAGGCCAGCTCTGTGGTGGGGACCGGGCTGGACAGCCTAGAGGTGGTGGCAGAACAGAGGATGGGGAAAAAACTGGCGGCCATGCTGGCCAATCCCTCCCACCCGATGTACTGCGAGCTGGCAGGGATGAGGAGCAAGTTCAGCCACAGATTTGTTCTCCCCCGTCAAAGTACAAAAAGATTTGGACAGTCCTTTATTCCAGCTGCACTCCGACTCTACAACCAGGCCCTGCAGGGTGGGGGAGACCTGGAGATGGAACTTTTGGAACTTTTTACTTATTGAGCCTGCACTGTTTTATGTTTTTTATTGAATGTTTTTCTGTTTTCTGTACTGAATGTTTTTCTGCCCTAACTGAGCTGTTTGACAACAAAATTTCCCCATTGGGGACAATAAAGGTTTTCAATCAATCAATCAATCTTATATTGTTCAAGAGTTATGACCATTCCTTTCAGACCCACACTAAGACCTCTCCGTTTTTGCATACCTTTGTGTTTTCCCTCAATTAGGTCATTCTTTTACTGAATAATAAAGTTCTGGTATCCCAGAAATCAGCACAATATCAGCTAACTGTATATATCACACAATTAAGACTTCTATACACTACAATAGAGGATAGTAGACAATAAAGAAAGAAAAACACAAAAAACGGAATTGTATTTTGCTGTATTTTATTATGAACAGCACTGAAAACCATTGTAACAACGTCTGGGACGTATTCTGACAGTTTAGAGGGGTTTAATAACGGTTTTCATGCATTTAAGATAAGTAGAAAATATAGCCGTAATATAGCTGGTTTATATTGGTTTATATTGTAGACGCGAGGTTGAAAAGACGTCTATTGCTCAGAGGGAGGTTTTTGTCATCGCCATGGTTACGTGTCTGGTAGGACCCCTTTAGTCAACGCACCTGAACTAAATTCAAGCTAAACGTCGCATGCCTCGCACGGAGCTAAAATGCTGCCAATTAATACATTAATGGTGTTAACTCATTCCTAAAGACGAGAGACAGCTACACTGATTTTCTTCATCGTTTAATTATTCTAGCTAATGATGCCGTTACTCACCCTCATAGTTGTGGAGGTAGCTCGAAATATACATCTTGAATCCCTTTTCTCGTTTGCTCGAATGGGCTACCGAGGAAGCGCTAACGATGCGATGTACGTCATCGACCGTGATTTTCAGGAGATCCTGCAAACAGCGAGTGTAAAAAGCCATCTTCCCTGATTCTTTCTGTAACAACAAACCAGACCGGAAGTTCTTATGCAAGTAGTCTACGCCGGAAGTCAAACGACGCCATCTTGTGCACCTACCCTATTAGAGTGAATGGTGATGGTTCGAGTTAACCTTTTAGACCCAATTATATATTCATATATTCATATTTTCATATTCTGGAATATGGCATTCCGATACAAGAACATTTGTGGTGTTTTCATATTACATCACAGAGCCAAAATGATATGACCATTTTAAAGAGAAGAGCTAGGGCTTTTAAATGGTATCAATATTTCTTTATTATTTGAGAATAACTATCCTTTATCCAGCAGATTTCACACAGCAATCTTTACAAAAATCTTCTCCGGCTGCCATACTCCATCAGAAAACTGCATTTTAAACCATTTTACTTACAAGCTTGAAGGAACGTTAGACGGTAGCCTATGAGGCATGCACAATTCTGTTGGCAATTCAGAATAGAAGACAGGTTAGAAATATCTTATATTGTTCAAGAGTTATGACCATTCCTTTCAGACCCACACTAAGACCTCTCCGTTTTTGCATACCTTTGTGTTTTCCCTCAATTAGGTCATTCTTTTACTGAATAATAAAGTTCTGGTATCCCAGAAATCAGCACAATATCAGCTAACTGTATATATCACACAATTAAGACTTCTATACACTACAATAGAGGATAGTAGACAATAAAGAAAGAAAAACACAAAAAACGGAATTGTATTTTGCTGTATTTTATTATGAACAGCACTGAAAACCATTGTAACAACGTCTGGGACGTATTCTGACAGTTTAGAGGGGTTTAATAACGGTTTTCATGCATTTAAGATAAGTAGAAAATATAGCCGTAATATAGCTGGTTTATATTGGTTTATATTGTAGACGCGAGGTTGAAAAGACGTCTATTGCTCAGAGGGAGGTTTTTGTCATCGCCATGGTTACGTGTCTGGTAGGACCCCTTTAGTCAACGCACCTGAACTAAATTCAAGCTAAACGTCGCATGCCTCGCACGGAGCTAAAATGCTGCCAATTAATACATTAATGGTGTTAACTCATTCCTAAAGACGAGAGACAGCTACACTGATTTTCTTCATCGTTTAATTATTCTAGCTAATGATGCCGTTACTCACCCTCATAGTTGTGGAGGTAGCTCGAAATATACATCTTGAATCCCTTTTCTCGTTTGCTCGAATGGGCTACCGAGGAAGCGCTAACGATGCGATGTACGTCATCGACCGTGATTTTCAGGAGATCCTGCAAACAGCGAGTGTAAAAAGCCATCTTCCCTGATTCTTTCTGTAACAACAAACCAGACCGGAAGTTCTTATGCAAGTAGTCTACGCCGGAAGTCAAACGACGCCATCTTGTGCACCTACCCTATTAGAGTGAATGGTGATGGTTCGAGTTAACCTTTTAGACCCAATTATATATTCATATATTCATATTTTCATATTCTGGAATATGGCATTCCGATACAAGAACATTTGTGGTGTTTTCATATTACATCACAGAGCCAAAATGATATGACCATTTTAAAGAGTAGAGCTAGGGCTTTTAAATGGTATCAATATTTCTTTATTATTTGAGAATAACTATCCTTTATCCAGCAGATTTCACACAGCAATCTTTACAAAAATCTTCTCCGGCTGCCATACTCCATCAGAAAACTGCATTTTAAACCATTTTACTTACAAGCTTGAAGGAACGTTAGACGGTAGCCTATGAGGCATGCACAATTCTGTTGGCAATTCAGAATAGAAGACAGGTTAGAAATATCTTATATTGTTCAAGAGTTATGACCATTCCTTTCAGACCCACACTAAGACCTCTCCGTTTTTGCATACCTTTGTGTTTTCCCTCAATTAGGTCATTCTTTTACTGAATAATAAAGTTCTGGTATCCCAGAAATCAGCACAATATCAGCTAACTGTATATATCACACAATTAAGACTTCTATACACTACAATAGAGGATAGTAGACAATAAAGAAAGAAAAACACAAAAAACGGAATTGTATTTTGCTGTATTTTATTATGAACAGCACTGAAAACCATTGTAACAACGTCTGGGACGTATTCTGACAGTTTAGAGGGGTTTAATAACGGTTTTCATGCATTTAAGATAAGTAGAAAATATAGCCGTAATATAGCTGGTTTATATTGGTTTATATTGTAGACGCGAGGTTGAAAAGACGTCTATTGCTCAGAGGGAGGTTTTTGTCATCGCCATGGTTACGTGTCTGGTAGGACCCCTTTAGTCAACGCACCTGAACTAAATTCAAGCTAAACGTCGCATGCCTCGCACGGAGCTAAAATGCTGCCAATTAATACATTAATGGTGTTAACTCATTCCTAAAGACGAGAGACAGCTACACTGATTTTCTTCATCGTTTAATTATTCTAGCTAATGATGCCGTTACTCACCCTCATAGTTGTGGAGGTAGCTCGAAATATACATCTTGAATCCCTTTTCTCGTTTGCTCGAATGGGCTACCGAGGAAGCGCTAACGATGCGACGTACGTCATCGACCGTGATTTTCAGGAGATCCTGCAAACAGCGAGTGTAAAAAGCCATCTTCCCTGATTCTTTCTGTAACAACAAACCAGACCGGAAGTTCTTATGCAAGTAGTCTACGCCGGAAGTCAAACGACGCCATCTTGTGCACCTACCCTATTAGAGTGAATGGTGATGGTTCGAGTTAACCTTTTAGACCCAATTATATATTCATATATTCATATTTTCATATTCTGGAATATGGCATTCCGATACAAGAACATTTGTGGTGTTTTCATATTACATCACAGAGCCAAAATGATATGACCATTTTAAAGAGAAGAGCTAGGGCTTTTAAATGGTATCAATATTTCTTTATTATTTGAGAATAACTATCCTTTATCCAGCAGATTTCACACAGCAATCTTTACAAAAATCTTCTCCGGCTGCCATACTCCATCAGAAAACTGCATTTTAAACCATTTTACTTACAAGCTTGAAGGAACGTTAGACGGTAGCCTATGAGGCATGCACAATTCTGTTGGCAATTCAGAATAGAAGACAGGTTAGAAATATCTTATATTGTTCAAGAGTTATGACCATTCCTTTCAGACCCACACTAAGACCTCTCCGTTTTTGCATACCTTTGTGTTTTCCCTCAATTAGGTCATTCTTTTACTGAATAATAAAGTTCTGGTATCCCAGAAATCAGCACAATATCAGCTAACTGTATATATCACACAATTAAGACTTCTATACACTACAATAGAGGATAGTAGACAATAAAGAAAGAAAAACACAAAAAACGGAATTGTATTTTGCTGTATTTTATTATGAACAGCACTGAAAACCATTGTAACAAATATAAAAAACACTAAATTCAACATTTCATACATCCCTCTGATCATGCCAGAGGTGCTTGAACTTTCTAGAAATAATTGTTCATGGGATATGCCCATTATTTGTGACATTGTCAAATCCGATTTTTAGACAAATATAATACATAGTAATAAAAATAATAAATTGTAGTGAGCATCTCATTCACTTGTGGCACCACCTGCCTGTTGCTGCTACCTGGGTCCAGTCCTCCTCAAATCCATCAAGAATTGTATGCATCGTGGCAGTTCCTGTCCACAATCACACACAGGGGCACCTTGCATGCT
This sequence comes from Nansenia antarctica, assembly GCF_963989245.1. Taxonomy (NCBI): domain Eukaryota; kingdom Metazoa; phylum Chordata; class Actinopteri; order Argentiniformes; family Microstomatidae; genus Nansenia; species Nansenia antarctica. The sequence goes on along the minus strand of NC_137686.1, from coordinate 9,930,195 downwards.
TTGCACCAGAAGGGAGTGCTTTTTTTTGCAAAGGAAACATTTCCTGCGCCCTGCAGTTGCCTTCTGGGATGGGCCCTCTGGCGCAGAAATGGCAACAGGTGTGTGGCTGTACTGCCTCACCTCTGGGGAAAAGTTTGTGCCCCTGGGGGATTTCTTGGTGAGTGCATTTTCTTTTGTGGTTGGGGTCCCAAGCAGCCGAAAGAAGCAGCCAGTGGCTTTTTATGAGAAGGAAAGATCCCTGCTGGGCCCCGAAGTAGCCAACCAGAAGGTATGCGGTCAGCTTAGGCCTGACTCAGGGAAAAGGACGCCCCTGCCTTGCATAGTCTCATGAGACGTCAGCCATTCTCATGACGAATTAGGATTGACGCAAGTTCGGGGCTGATCCCCCTGAGCTGGCCACCTCTGGCGAGGGTGTATAGTGTGATGGCCGAAACACCCCATGACCTGGAGGAACACTACTGATGATGCGTCCGAAATTAAACCTAATCCCAGCCCCCCCCCCCGCATGAATCACTCACCATCAAGACGACACACACGCACACACACACACACACTCTCACGTACGTACCTGCACAAAGGAATTTACATCTTATCCTGTGTTTCATAAATCTGAGAACGAATACAAAAAACAGTCCACTCTCAGAACAGGCCGCTTGGACAACTTTCAGAACAGCTCTGTTAATGACTGAAAACAGCTCTCGAAGAGATTGTCAAAAGAGACTTTGAAAACGAAACGTTGATAACTTTTTAGCAAAAGGCAGCACAAACGTAATTCAAGTTGCTCTGATTGTCATTTAGAGTTACATTATAGGAGCATTCAACAACAAGTCAAAATGTGCTCCAGAAAGGCAGAAAACAACACTTTGATATAACTTGAGAACGAATGCAAAAAACAGTCCACTCTCAGAACAGGCCTCTTGGACATGTCTATGTTAACACAGGTGCTTGTTTATGTTAGTAACACAGTAGCTTGTCTTTGTTAACACAGCTGCTTGTTAAAGTTAATAACACAGTAGCTTGTCAGTAGCTTGTCAATATTAGTAACACAGTAGCATGTCTATGTTAACACAGGTGCTTGTCTATGTTAGTAACACAGTAGCTTGTCTTTGTTAACACAGCTGCTTGTTAAAGTTAATAACACAGTAGCTTGTCTATGTTAGTAACACAGTAGCTTGTCTTTGTTAACACAGCTGCTTGTTAAAGTTAATAACACAGTAGCTTGTCTATGTTAGTAACACAGTAATTTGTCAATGTTAACACAGGTGCTTGTTTATGTTAATAACACAGTAGCTTGTCTATATTAGTAACACAGTAGCGTGTCTATGTTAACACAGGTGCTTATTTATGTTAGTAACACAGTAGCTTGTCTATGTTTACACAGTAGCTTGTTTATGTTAATAACACAGTAGCTTGTCTTTATTAGTAACACAGTATTGTGTCTATGTTAACACAGGTGCTTGTTTATGTTAGTAACACAGTAGCTTGTCTATGTAACACAGGTGCTTGTTTATGTTAATAAAACAGTAGCTTGTCTATGTTAATAACACAGTAGCTTGTCTATGTTAGTAACACAGTAGCTTGTCTATGTTAGTAACACAGTAGCGTGTCTATGTTAACACAGGTGCTTGTTTATGTTAGTAACACAGTAGCTTGTCTATGTTAACACAGGTCCTTGTTTATGTTAATAACACAGTAGCTTGTCTATATTAACACAGGTGCTTGTTTATGTTAGTAACACAGTAGCTTGTCAATATTAGTAACACAGTAGCATGTCTATGTTAACACAGTAGCTTGTCTATGTTAGTAACACAGTAGCGTGTCTATGTTAACACAGGTGCTTGTTTATGTTAGTAACACAGTAGCTTGTCTATGTTAACACAGGTCCTTATTTATGTTAATAACACAGTAGCTTGTCTATATTAACACAGGTGCTTGTTTATGTTAGTAACACAGTAGCTTGTCAATATTAGTAACACAGTAGCATGTCTATGTTAACACAGGTGCTTGTTTATGTTAGTTACACAGTAGCTTGTCTATGTTAACACATGTGCTTGTTTATGTTAATAACACAGTAGCTTGTCTATGTTAACACAGGTGCTTGTTTATGTTAGTAACACAGTAGCTTGTCAATATTAGTAACACAGTAGCATGTCTATGTTAACACAGGTGCTTGTTTATGTTAGTAACACAGTAGCTCTATGTTAACACATGTTAATGACTGAAATCAGCTCTTTAAGAGATTGTCAAAAGAGAATCTGAAAACGAAACGTTGATCACTTTTGAGCAAAAGGCTGCACACACGTAATTCAAGTTGCTCTGATTGTCATTTAGAGTTACATTATAGGAGCATTCAACAACAAGTCAAAATGTGCTCCAGAAAGGCAGAAAACAACACTTTGACAGTTTGATATAACTTGAGAACGAATGCAAAAAACAGTCCACTGTCAGAACAGGCCGCTTGGACACTTTCAGAACAGCTCTGTTAATGACTGAAAACAGCTCTCGAAGAGATTGTCAAAAGAGACTCTGAAAACGAAACATTGATAACTTTTGAGCAAAAGGCTGCACAAACGTAATTCAAGTTGCTCTGAATGTCATTTAGAGTTACATTATAGGAGCATTCAACAGCAAGTCAAAATGTGCTCCAGAAAGGCAGAAAACAACACTTTGATATAACTTGAGAACGAATGCAAAAAACAGTCCACTCTCAAGACAGGCCGCTTGGACACTTTCAGAACAGCTCTGTTAATGACTGAAATCAGCTCTTTAAGAGATTGTCAAAAGAGACTCTGAAAACGAAACATTGATAACTTTTGAGCAAAAGGCTGCACACACGTAATTCAACATACTCTGATTGTCATTTAGAGTTACATATAGGAGCATTCAACAACAAGTCAAAATGTGCTCCAGAAAGGCAGAAAACAACACTTTGATAGTTTGATATAACTTGAGAACGAATGCAAAAAACAGTCCACTCTCAGAACAGGCCGCTTGGACACTTTCAGAACAGCTCTGTTAATGACTGAAAACAGCTCTCGAAGAGATTGTCAAAAGAGACTCTGAAAACGAAACGTAGATAACTTTTGAGCAAGAGGCTGCACAAACGTAATTCAAGTTGCTCTGATTGTCATTTAGAGTTACATTATAGGAGCACTCAACAACAAGTCAAAATGTGCTCCAGAAAGGCAGAAAACAACACTTTGATAGTTTGATATAACTTGAGAACGAATGCAAAAAACAGTCCACTCTCAGAACAGGCCGCTTGGACACTTTCAGAACAGCTCTGTTAATGACTGAAAACTTTTCTCGAAGAGATTGTCAAAAGTGACTCTGAAAATGAAACGTTGATAACTTTTGAGCAAAAGGCTGCACAAACGTAATTCAAGTTGCTCTGATTGTCATTTAGAGTTACATTATAGGAGCATTCAACAACAAGTTAAAATGTGCTCCAGAAAGGCAGTAACACAGTAGCTTGTCAATATTAGTAACACAGTAGCATGTCTATGTTAACACAGGTGCTTGTTTATGTTAGTAACACAGTAGCTTGTCCATGTAAACACAGGTGCTTGTTTCTGTTAATAACACAGTAGCTTGTCTATGTTAGTAACACAGTAACTTGTCTTTGTTAGTAACACAGTAGCTTGTCTATGTTAACACAGGTGCTTGTTTATGTTAGTAACACAGTAGCATGTCTATATTAACACAGGTGCTTGTTTATGTTAATAATACAGTAGCTTGTCTATATTAGTAACACAGTAGCGTGTCAATGTTAACACAGGTGCTTGTTTATGTTAGTAACACAGTAGCTTGTCTATGTTAATAACACAGTAGCTTGTCTATGTTAGTAACACAGTAGCTTGTCTATGTTAGTAACACAGTAGCGTGTCTATGTTAACACAGGTGCTTGTTTATGTTAGTAACACAGTAGCTTGTCTATGTTAACACAGGTCCTTGTTTATGTTAATAACACAGTAGCTTGTCTATGTTAACACAGGTGCTTGTTTATGTTAGTAACACAGTAGCTTGTCAATATTAGTAACACAGTAGCATGTCTATGTTAACACAGGTGCTTGTTTATGTTAGTAACAGAGTAGCTCTATGTTAACACAGGTGCTTGTTTATGTTAATAACACAGTAGCTTGTCTATGTTAGTAACACAGTAGCTTGTCTTTGTTAACACAGCTGCTTGTTTATGTTAATAACACAGGTGCTTGTTTATGTTAGTAACACAGTAGCTTGTCTTTGTTAACACAGCTACTTGTTAAAGTTAATAACACAGTAGCTTGTCTATGTTATTAACACAGTAGCTTGTCTATGTTAAAACAGGTGCTTGTTTATGTTGATAACACAGTAGCTTGTCTATGTTAACACAGGTGCTTGTTTATGTTAGTAACACAGTAGCATGTCTATGTTAACACAGGTGCTTGTCTATGTTAATAACACAGTAGCTTGTCTATGTTAATAACACAGTAGCGTGTCTATGTTAACACAGGTGCTTGTTTATGTTAGTAACACAGTAGCTTGTCTATGTCAACACAGGTGCTTGTTTATGTTAATAACACAGTAGCTAGTCTATGTTAGTAACACAGTAGCTTGTCATTGTTAACACAGGTGATTGTAGTAACACAGTAGCTTGTCTACGTTAACACAGGTGCTTGTTTATGTTAGTAACACAGTAGCTTGTCTATATTAACACAGGTGCTTGTTTATGTTGGTAACACAGTAGCTTGTCCACTGAAAACGAAACGTTGATAACTTTTGAGCAAAAGGCTGCACACACGTAATTCTAGTTGCTCTGATTGTCATTTAGAGTTACATTATAGGAGCATTCAACAACAAGTCAAAATGTGCTCCAGAAAGGCAGAAAACAACACTTTGATATAACTTGAGAACGAATGCAAAAAACAGTCCACTCTCAGAACAGGCCTCTTGGACAGCTCTGTTAATGACTGAAATCAGCTCTTTAAGAGATTGTCAAAAGAGACTCTGAAAACGAAACGTTGATAACTTTTGAGCAAAAGGCTGCACACACGTAATTCAAGATACTCAAATTGTCATTTAGAGTGACATTATAGGAGCATTCAACAGCAAGTCAAAATGTGCTCCAGAAAGGCAGAAAACAACACTTTGATATAACTTGAGAACGAATGCAAAAAACAGTCCACTCTCAAGACAGGCCGCTTGGACACTTTCAGAACAGCTCTGTTAATGACTGAAATCAGCTCTTTAAGAGATTGTCAAAAGAGACTCTGAAAACGAAACGTTGATCACTTTTGAGCAAAAGGCTGCACACACGTAATTCAAGTTGCTCTGATTGTCATTTAGAGTTACATTATAGGAGCATTCAGCAACAAGTCAAAATGTGTAGTGGTGGTCTAGTGGATAGTGAGTTGGACTTGTGATCGGAAGGTTGTGAGTTAAAATCCCGCCTGAAGCCACACCACTACTAGTGTGCCCTTGGGTAAGGCACTTAGCCCTCAGTTACTCCAGGGGGAATGTCCCTGTAATTCGTAATTGTAAGTCGCTTTGTTTTATATATATATATATTTTGTCTTTGTTAACACAGCTGCTTGTTAAAGTTAATAACACAGTAGCTTGTCTATGTTATTAACACAGTAGCTTGTCTATGTTAAAACAGGTGCTTGTTTATGTTGATAACACAGTAGCTTGTCTATGTTAACACAGGTGCTTGTTTATGTTAGTAACACAGTAGCATGTCTATGTTAACACAGGTGCTTGTCTATGTTAATAACACAGTAGCTTGTCTATGTTAGTAACACAGTAGCGTGTCTATGTTAACACAGGTGCTTGTTTATGTTAGTAACACAGTAGCTTGTCAATGTTAACACAGGTCCTTGTTTATGTTAATAACACAGTAGCTTGTCAATGTTAACACAGGTGCTTGTTTATGTTAATAACACAGTAGCTTGTCTGTTAGTAACACAGTAGCTTGTCATTGTTAACACAGGTGCTTGTAGTAACACAGTAGCTTGTCTACGTTAACACAGGTGCTTGTTTATGTTAGTAACACAGTAGCTTGTCTATATTAACACAGGTGCTTGTTTATGTTAGTAACACAGTAGCTTGTCCACTGAAAACGAAACGTTGATAACTTTTGAGCAAAAGGCTGCACATACGTAATTCAAGTTGCTCTGATTGTCATTTAGAGTTACATTATAGGAGCATTCAACAACAAGTCAAAATGTGCTCCAGAAAGGCAGAAAACAACACTTTGATATAACATGAGAACGAATGCAAAAAACAGTCCACTCTCAGAACAGGCCTCTTGGACAGCTCTGTTAATGACTAAAATCAGCTCTTTAAGAGATTGTCAAAAGAGACTCTGAAAACGAAACGTTGATAACTTTTGAGCAAAAGGCTGCACACACGTAATTCAAGATACTCAGATTGTCATTTAGAGTGACATTATAGGAGCATTCAACAGCAAGTAAAAATGTGCTCCAGAAAGGCAGAAAACAACACTTTGATATAACTTGAGAACGAATGCAAAAAACAGTCCACTCTCAAGACAGACCGCTTGGACACTTTCAGAACAGCTCTGTTAATGACTGAAATCAGCTCTTTAAGAGATTGTCAAAAGAGACTCTGAAAACGAAACGTTGATCACTTTTGAGCAAAAGGCTGCACACACGTAATTCAAGTTGCTCTGATTGTCATTTAGAGTTACATTATAGGAGCATTCAGCAACAAGTCAAAATGTGCTCCAGAAAGGCAGAAAACAACACTTTGATATAAATTGAGAACGAATGCAAAAAACAGTCCACTCTCAGAACAGGCTGCTTGGACACTTTCAGAACAGCTCTGTTAATGACTGAAATCAGCTCTTTAAGAGATTGTCAAAAGAGACTCTGAAAACGAAACATTGATAACTTTTGAGCAAAAGGCTGCACACACGTAATTCAACATACTCTGATTGTCATTTAGAGTTACTTTATAGGAGCATTCAACAACAAGTCAAAATGTGCTCCAGAAAGGCAGAAAACAACACTTTGATAGTTTGATATAACTTGAGAACTAATACAAAAAACAGTCCACTCTCAGAACAGGCCGCTTGGACAACTTTCAGAACAGCTCTGTTAATGACTGAAAACAGCTCTCGAAGAGATTATCAAAAGAGACTTTGAAAACGAAACGTTGATAACTTTTGAGCAAAAGGCTGCACAAACGTAATTCAAGTTGCTCTGATTGTCATTTAGAGTTACATTATAGGAGCATTCAACAACAAGTCAAAATGTGCTCCAGAAAGGCAGAAAACAACACTTTGATATAACTTGAGAACGAATGCATCAAACAGTCCACTCTCAGAACAGGCCACTTGGACATGTCTATGTTAACACAGGTGCTTGTTTATGTTAGTAACACAGTAGCTTGTCTTTGTTAACACAGCTGCTTGTTAAAGTTAATAACACAGTAGCTTGTCAGTAGCTTGTCAATATTAGTAACACAGTAGCATGTCTATGTTAACACAGGTGCTTGTCTATGTTAGTAACACAGTAGCTTGTCTTTGTTAACACAGCTGCTTGTTAAAGTTAATAACACAGTAGCTTGTCTATGTTAGTAACACAGTAATTTGTCAATGTTAACACAGGTGCTTGTTTATGTTAATAACACAGTAGCTGCAGTAGCTGCTTGTCTATGTTAGTAACACAGTAGCTGCTTGTCTATGTTAGTAACACAGTAGCTTGTCATTGTTAACACAGGTGCTTGTAGTAACACAGTAGCTTGTCTACGTTAACACAGGTGCTTGTATATGTTAGTAACACAGTAGATTGTCTATATTAGTAACACATTAGCTTGTCTATATTAACACAGGTGCTTGTTTATGTTAGTAACACAGTAGCTTGTCCACTGAAAACGAAACGTTGATAACTTTTGAGCAAAAGGCTGCATACACGTAATTCAAGTTGCTCTGATTGTCATTTAGAGTTACATTATAGGAGCATTCAACAACAAGTCAAAATGTGCTCCAGAAAGGCAGAAAACAACACTTTGATATAACTTGAGAACGAATGCAAAAAACAGTCCACTCTCAGAACAGGCCTCTTGGACAGCTCTGTTAATGACTGAAATCAGCTCTTTAAGAGATTGTCAAAAGAGACTCTGAAAACGAAACGTTGATAACTTTTGAGCAAAAGGCTGCACACACGTAATTCAAGATACTCAGATTGTCATTTAGAGTGACATTATAGGAGCATTCAACAGCAAGTCAAAATGTGCTCCAGAAAGGCAGAAAACAACACTTTGATATAACTTGAGAACGAATGCAAAAAACAGTCCACTCTCAAGACAGGCCGATTGGACACTTTCAGAACAGCTCTGTTAATGACTGAAATCAGCTCTTTAAGAGATTGTCAAAAGAGACTCTGAAAACGAAACGTTGATCACTTTTGAGCAAAAGGCTGCACACACGTAATTCAAGTTGCTCTGATTGTCATTTAGAGTTACATTATAGGAGCATTCAGCAACAACTCAAAATGTGCTCCAGAAAGGCAGAAAACAACACTTTGATATAACTTGAGAACGAATGCAAAAAACAGTCCACTCTCAGAACAGGCTGCTTGGACACTTTCAGAACAGCTCTGTTAATGACTGAAATCAGCTCTTTAAGAGATTGTCAAAAGAGACTCTGAAAACGAAACATTGATAACTTTTGAGCAAAAGGCTGCACACACGTAATTCAACATACTCTGATTGTCATTTAGAGTTACATTATAGGAGCATTCAACAACAAGTCAAAATGTGCTCCAGAAAGGCAGAAAACAACACTTTGATAGTTTGATATAACTTGAGAACGAATACAAAAAACAGTCCACTCTCAGAACAGGCCGCTTGGACAACTTTCAGAACAGCTCTGTTAATGACTGAAAACAGCTCTCGAAGAGATTGTCAAAAGAGACTTTGAAAACGAAACGTTGATAACTTTTGAGCAAAAGGCTGCACAAACGTAATTCAAGTTGCTCTGATTGTCATTTAGAGTTACATTATAGGAGCATTCAACAACAAGTCAAAATGTGCTCCAGAAAGGCAGAAAACAACACTGTGATATTACTTGAGAACGAATGCAAAAAACAGTCCACTCTCAGAACAGGCCTCTTGGACATGTCTATGTTAACACAGGTGCTTGTTTATGTTAGTAACACAGTAGCTTGTCTTTGTTAACACAGCTGCTTGTTAAAGTTAATAACACAGTAGCTTGTCAGTAGCTTGTCAATATTAGTAACACAGTAGCATGTCTATGTTAACACAGGTGCTAGTAACACAGTAGCTTGTCTTTGTTAACACAGCTGCTTGTTAAAGTTAATAACACAGTAGCTTGTCTATGTTAGTAACACAGTAGCTTGTCTTTGTTAACACAGCTGCTTGTTAAAGTTAATAACACAGTAGCTTGTCTATGTTAGTAACACAGTAATTTGTCAATGTTAACACAGGTGCTTGTTTATGTTAATAACACAGTAGCTGCAGTAGTTGCTTGTCTATGTTAGTAACACAGTAGCTGCTTGTCTATGTTAGTAACACAGTAGCTTGTCATTGTTAACACAGGTGCTTGTAGTAACACAGTAGCTTGTCTACGTTAACACAGGTGCTTGTTTATGTTAGTAACACAGTAGATTGTCTATATTAGTAACACAGTAGCTTGTTTATATTAACACAGGTGCTTGTTTATGTTAGTAACACAGTAGCTTGTCCACTGAAAACGAAACGTTGATAACTTTTGAGCAAAAGGCTGCACACACGTAATTCAAGATACTCAGATTGTCATTTAGAGTGACATTATAGGAGCATTCAACAGCAAGTCAAAATGTGCTCCAGAAAGGCAGAAAACAACACTTTGATATAACTTGAGAACGAATGCAAAAAACAGTCCACTCTCAAGACAGGCCGCTTGGACACTTTCAGAACAGCTCTGTTAATGACTGAAATCAGCTCTTTAAGAGATTGTCAAAAGAGACTCTGAAAACGAAACGTTGATCACTTTTGAGCAAAAGGCTGCACAAACGTAATTCAAGTTGCTCTGATTGTCATTTAGAGTTACATTATAGGAGCATTCAACAACAAGTCAAAATGTGCTCCAGAAAGGCAGTAACACAGTAGCTTGTCAATATTAGTAACACAGTAGCATGTCTATGTTAACACAGGTGCTTGTTTATGTTAGTAACACAGTAGCTTGTCTATGTTAGTAACACAGTAGCTTGTCTTTGTTAGTAACACAGTAGCTTGTCTTTGTTAACACAGGTGCTTGTTTATCTTAGCAACACAGTAGCTTGTCTATGTTAACACAGGTGCTTGTTTATGTTAGTAACACAGTAGCTTGTCTTTATTAGTAACACAGTAGCTTGTCTTTGTTAACACAGCTGCTTGTTAAAGATAATAACACAGTAGCTTGTCTATGTTAGTAACACAGTAATTTGTCAATGTTAACACAGGTGCTTGTTTATGTTAATAACACAGTAGCTGCAGTAGCTGCTTGTCTATGTTAGTAACACAGTAGCTGCTTGTCTATGTAAGTAACACAGTAGCTTGTCATTGTTAACACAGGTGCTTGTAGTAACACAATAGCTTGTCTACGTTAACACAGGTGCTTGTTTATGTTAGTAACACAGTAGATTGTCTATATTAGGAACACAGTAGCTTGTCTATATTAACACAGGTGCTTGTTTATGTTAGTAACACAGTAGCTTGTCCACTGAAAACGAAACGTTGATAACTTTTGAGCAAAAGGCTGCACACACGTAATTCAAGTTGCTCTGATTGTCATTTAGAGTTACATTATAGGAGCTTTCAACAACAAGTCAAAATGTGCTCCAGAAAGGCAGTAACACAGTAGCTTGTCAATATTAGTAACACAGTAGCATGTCTATGTTAACACAGGTGCTTGTTTATGTTAGTAACACAGTAGCTTGTCTATGTTAGTAACACAGTAGCTTGTCTTTGTTAGTAACACAGTAGCTTGTCTATGTTAACACAGGTGCTTGTTTATGTTAGCAACACAGTAGCTTGTCTATGTTAACACAGGTGCTTGTTTATGTTAGTAACACAGTAGCTTGTCTTTATTAGTAACACAGTAGCGTGTCTATGTTAACACAGGTGCTTGTTTATGTTAGTAACACAGTAGCTTGTCTATGTTAATAACACAGTAGCTTGTCTATGTTAGTAACACAGTAGCTTGTCTATGTTAGTAACACAGTAGCGTGTCTATGTTAACACAGGTGCTTGTTTATGTTAGTAACACAGTAGCTTGTCTATGTTAACACAGGTCCTTGTTTATGTTAATAACACAGTAGCTTGTCTATGTTAACACAGGTGCTTGTTTATGTTAGTAACACAGTAGCTTGTCAATATAAGTAACACAGTAGCATGTCTATGTTAACACAGGTGCTTGTTTATGTTAGTAACACAGTAGCTCTATGTTAACACAGGTGCTTGCTTATGTTAATAACACAGTAGCTTGTCTATGTTAGTAACACAGTAGCTTGTCTTTGTTAACACAGCTGCTTGTTTATGTTAATAACACAGGTGCTTGTTTATGTTAGTAACACAGTAGCTTGTCTTTGTTAACACAGCTGCTTGTTAAAGTGAATAACACAGTAGCTTGTCTATGTTATTAACACAGTAGCTTGTCTATGTTAAAACAGGTGCTTGTTTATGTTGATAACACAGTAGCTTGCCTATGTTAACACAGGTGCTTGTTTATGTTAGTAACACAGTAGCATGTCTATGTTAACACAGGTGCTTGTCTATGTTAATAACACAGTAGCTTGTCTATGTTAGTAACACAGTAGCGTGTCTATGTTAACACAGGTGCTTGTTTATGTTAGTAACACAGTAGCTTGTCTATGTTAACACAGGTCCTTGTTTATGTTAATAACACAGTAGCATGTCAATGTTAACACAGGTGCTTGTTTATGTTAATAACACAGTAGCTTGTCTATGTTAGTAACACAGTAGCTTGTCATTGTTAACACAGGTGCTTGTAGTAACACAGTAGCTTGTCTACGTTAACACAGGTGCTTGTTTATGTTAGTAACACAGTAGCTTGTCTATATTAGTAACACAGTACCTTGTCTATATTAACACAGGTGCTTGTTTATGTTAGTAACACAGTAGCTTGTCCACTGAAAACGAAACATTGATAACTTTTGAGCAAAAGGCTGCACACACGTAATTCAACATGATTGTTGAATGGCTGATTGTCATTTAGAGTCACTTTATAGGAGCATTCAACAACAAGTCAAAATGTGCTCCAGAAAGGCAGAAAACAACACTTTGATAGTTTGATATAACTTGAGAACGAATACAAAAAACAGTCCACTCTCAGAACAGGCCGCTTGGACAACTTTCAGAACAGCTCTGTTAATGACTGAAAACAGCTCTCGAAGAGATTGTCAAAAGAGACTTTGAAAACGAAACGTTGATAACTTTTGAGCAAAAGGCTGCACAAACATAATTCAAGTTGCTCTGATTGTCATTTAGAGTTACATTTTAGGAGCATTCAACAACAAGTCAAAATGTGCTCCAGAAAGGCAGAAAACAACACTTTGATATAACTTGAGAACGAATGCAAAAAACAGTCCACTCTCAGAACAGGCCTCTTGGACATGTCTATGTTAACACAGGTGCTTGTTTATGTTAGTAACACAGTAGCTTGTCTTTGTTAACACAGCTGCTTGTTAAAGTTAATAACACAGTAGCTTGTCAGTAGCGTGTCAATATTAGTAACACAGTAGCATGTCTATGTTAACACAGGTGCTTGTCTATGTTAGTAACACAGTAGCTTGTCTTTGTTAACACAGCTGCTTGTTAAAGTTAATAACACAGTAGCTTGTCAGTAGCGTGTCAATATTAGTAACACAGTAGCATGTCTATGTTAACACAGGTGCTTGTCTATGTTAGTAACACAGTAGCTTGTCTTTGTTAACACAGCTGCTTGTTAAAGTTAATAACACAGTAGCTTGTCTATGTTAGTAACACAGTAGCTTGTCTTTGTTAACACAGCTGCTTGTTAAAGTTAATAACACAGTAGCTTGTCTATGTTAGTAACACAGTAATTTGTCAATGTTAACACAGGTGCTTGTTTATGTTAATAACACAGTAGCTGCAGTAGCTGCTTGTCTATGTTAGTAACACAGTAGCTGCTTGTCTATGTTAGTAACACAGTAGCTTGTCATTGTTAACACAGGTGCTTGTAGTAACACAGTAGCTTGTCTACGTTAACACAGGTGCTTGTTTATGTTAGTAACACAGTAGATTGTCTATATTAGTAACACAGTAGCTTGTCTATATTAACACAGGTGCTTGTTTATGTTAGTAACACAGTAGCTTGTCCACTGAAAACGAAACGTTGATAACTTTTGAGCAAAAGGCTGCACACACGTAATTCAAGTTGCTCTGATTGTCATTTAGAGTTACATTATAGGAGCATTCAACAACAAGTCAAAATGTGCTCCAGAAAGGCAGAAAACAACACTTTGATATAACTTGAGAACGAATGCAAAAAACAGTCCACTCTCAGAACAGGCCTCTTGGACAGCTCTGTTAATGACTGAAATCAGCTCTTTAAGAGATTGTCAAAAGAGACTCTGAAAACGAAACGTTGATAACTTTTGAGCAAAAGGCTGCACACACGTAATTCAAGATACTCAGATTGTCATTTAGAGTGACATTATAGGAGCATTCAACAGCAAGTCAAAATGTGCTCCAGAAAGGCAGAAAACAACACTTTGATATAACTTGAGAACGAATGCAAAAAACAGTCCACTCTCAGAACAGGCCGCTTGGACACTTTCAGAACAGCTCTGTTAATGACTGAAAACAGCTCTCGAAGAGATTGTCAAAAGAGACTCTGAAAACGAAACGTTGATAACTTTTGAGCAAAAGGCTGCACAAACGTAATTCAAGTTGCTCTGATTGTCATTTAGAGTTACATTATAGGAGCATTCAACAACAAGTCAAAATGTGCTCCAGAAAGGCACTAACACAGTAGCTTGTCAATATTAGTAACACAGTAGCATGTCTATGTTAACACAGGTGCTTGTTTATGTTAGTAACACAGTAGCTTGTCTATGTTAGTAACACAGTAGCTTGTCTTTGTTAGTAACACAGTAGCTTGTCTATGTTAACACAGGTGCTTGTTTATGTTAGCAACACAGTAGCTTGTCTATGTTAACACAGGTGCTTGTTTATGTTAGTAACACAGTAGCTTGTCTTTATTAGTAACACAGTAGCGTGTCTATGTTAACACAGGTGCTTGTTTATGTTAGTAACACAGTAGCTTGTCCACTGAAAACGAAACGTTGATAACTTTTGAGCAAAAGGCTGCACACACGTAATTCAAGTTGCTCTGATTGTCATTTAGAGTTACATTATAGGAGCATTCAACAACAAGTCAAAATGTGCTCCAGAAAGGCAGAAAACAACACTTTGATAGTTTGATATAACTTGAGAACGAATGCAAAAAACAGTCCACTCTCAGAACAGGCCGCTTGGACACTTTCAGAACAGCTCTGTTAATGACTGAAAACAGCTCTCGAAGAGATTGTCAAAAGAGACTCTGAAAACGAAACGTTGATAACTTTTGAGCAAAAGGCTGCACAAACGTAATTCAAGTTGCTCTGATTGTCATTTAGAGTTACATTATAGGAGCATTCAACAACAAGTCAAAATGTGCTCCAGAAAGGCAGAAAACAACACTTTGATAGTTTGATATAACTTGAGAACGAATGCAAAAAACAGTCCACTCTCAGAACAGGCCGCTTGGACACTTTCAGAACAGCTCTGTTAATGACTGAAATCAGCTCTTTAAGAGATTGTGGACTGTTTTTTGCATTCGTTCTCAAGTTATATCAAAGTGTTGTTTTCTGCCTTTCTCGAGCACATTTTGACTTGTTGTTGAATGCTCCTATAATGTAACTCTAAATGACAATCAGAGCAACTTGAATTGCGTGTGTGCAGCCTTTTGCTCAAAAGTGATCAACGTTTCGTTTTCAGAGTCTCTTTTGACAATCTCTTCGAGAGCTGTTTTCAGTCATTAACAGAGCTGTTCTGAAAGTGTCCAAGCGGCCTGTTCTGAGAGTGGACTGTTTTTTGCATTCGTTCTCAAGTTCTATCAGTGTTGTTTTCTGCTTTTCTGGAGCACATTTTGACTTGTTGCTGAATGCTCCTGTGGTGTATTTTACCATGAATTGCATTAGGGCCCAAGGGGGGTGGTTTTATGGCAGCCAGCAAAGCGCCCATAGGGGTTGGGACCATTGTAAGCAACCACACACACACACACACACACACTGATCATTAACAGATGTTAACACAGAAGGAGCCAAAAGGGTCCTTGGGGTAGCCTGGAGACACACACACACAGACCACTACACAGAAGGGTCCGCGAGGTTCCTTGGGGGAGATTGGAGACACAGACACATGGACCACTCCATGTTGGGGCAGGGGACGGGAGAAGGGGCCATCATTGGCTAGAGACCATATCTCTGGTTTGGTTGGCTCAGGGATGAAGGGATTTGCATAACACAAGGGATAAAATCCTTTGGAAAACCACTCTCTGTCTCTTTTTACTTCCTGCGACCACCCAGATGACCTGCTGCAGACCAGAGAAGACCATGCTGTGTAAACTGCTTTTTTGAATAAATAGTCTTAAATCTGCTCAAGAACTCTTCCTCATTTTTTAGCAGCAACAGATACCAGAATATACGAAACAATGGCGAGCCTAGTCCAAGAGTGAATAAATATAGCCTGTGATTCACTGTCAGTTTCTGCATCTCTTCATTTCAGCGCAGAGGTGAGTACCCCCCCCTCCCTCGCTGAGTTTAGCCAGGCGAAGGAGGAGTTGTGCAGGATTGACTGTGATTCTAATAAGCTATAATCAAAAGAATCTTGATTTGTGTTGAGTATCTGTTGGAAATATAAGATCATTAAGGTTGGGTGGGGGTTGAACAAAGAGCCGGATTTAGAAATCTGTATTTGTAAATATATATTGGGAATATATCGTGTGTATGTATAAAACTGTGGTACTAAAGGAAGACGTACTTTAGTAGTGTCTATATGAAAAGTGTAGACTTGTCGACAGAAAATTAACGGAAGACGTTTTGTTAATGGGTCGGCAATATTGGTTATTGTGAAGATTAGCGAGAAGCTGATGATTGTGTTATTGTGTGTAAGGAATGAGAATTCCTGTTTGATAAGTGTAATTGGACTGTGAAGTCTATTTTGTAAGAAAAGAGCATACTTGAAGTCTATTTTGTAAGAAAAGAACAGACTTGAAGTCTATTTTGTAAAAAGTATACTTGAAATAAGTTGAAATAGACACCGCCTCTCCTCTCCTCTCCATTTTCAAAGAGAAAGGGGGGCTGCGGGTGATTATACTGTGGACAGAAAGTGGTCAATGGAGAATATTAGAATGAGATTCATTTGGTAAATAATCAGTTTAACTGCATTAAAAGATAATCTTGATAGTGCTGTGTCGTGAAAAGCAATTTGTTTGTGAAAACAAGTTGTGTTAAAGAGGTTGTTTTAAAGCAGGCTACAAACACGCGGTGGTTTTTCAAGGAAAACGGGTTGTAAAGCCCCCCTCTTCTTGCCTCTGCAAAAGCAAATGAACACTCCTTTAGAAAGCATTCCTTTAGAAAGGAACCTGACTTTGATTAATTACATTACTTATTTCTTACAGATAAAGTTAAATTCATTTCACATAGACTGTAGTAACATAAAGATAGAGGAGTGATTTGATCATCGGGGTATACAAATAATTTAAAGACATTATTTCACAAGCCGAGAAATAGAGCGCGCATGCGCATTACAAACACAGGGAAGGGTGTTGGCCCCATTCCAAAATATAGAGCGCAGAGTTAAAAAAGAACACCCTTTTCTCCATTTTCCATTTTTCTTCCTTGCCTTTCACCTTTCCCCGCAATAAAGTTGTGATCGCTGAAGCATTGTGTTTGTTAGGAGAAAATAATAGGTTGTGACTTGAGATCACGAGAGGGCGTTTTGAAGCAATCGATACACAAGTCGGTTGCTTAGCTCCATCTGCTGGCCAAAACACGACAAGACATTTTTAAAACATTGGCTCTCTGTAAGTTGATGAAATACCACCCTCCTTCATTGATGGATGGTTGTAAATGATTGTTATATATTACATTACTTTAATTAATTTAATTAATTACTAATTGATTGAATTAATTATTCAGATCATTTCATTTTCTGTTTCACAGAACTTTGATCAATTGGTTTGTGATAATCTAATGATAACCATTTCTTTTTTCGATAATAGCTGAATGACTTCACAGGTTTACATCAATGAAGTGTACGATTGTACAATGACTAAGTCTAATTAATTATTCATTCCTTTCAAATAACAAGTCGATTTCTTTACAGATTGTAATTAATAATTAATCATTAATTCCTTCCAAATAACAAGTCGATTTCTTTACAGGTTATGATTAATATTCGTATTTTACATCTTTTTATTTCAAGTTAAGTTCTTTTTCACAGCTTTTGATTAAAGAATAGCAGAACAGTCTCTATCTGAGGATTGAGCAATCAAGGGTTTTGTGAATCAGAAAGACTTAGAGCGTGACCTGCCTTTGTAATTTGATAATTGTGTTGAACAGCCTTTGTAGTTTAATAATTAAGTTGACCTGAACTATAATTAGTATTGAATGAGCAATTAAGTGACACACATTCATACACAATAAGGAAAAAACATTCAAGTAAAAAAACACACACATAGATTACATGTAGATTAAAACACACACATAGATTACATTTAAGTCAATAATACACGATACCACTGAAACAATCCGTTGTTCGAGGTTGTAGTGATTCTGTGTGGACAGCTGATATAGTTCAGACATGGGAGCCAGCCGAATCCAGCAAAATGATAAGGGCTGTTAACACAGATAGGGGAATATTGGCAACTTTATCCCCTGTGGCTATAGTGGAAAAAATTAATCCTCTTGTTAAGGAAATTAGCAAAATGTCAACGAAATGGAATATTCGTTGGGCAGACATTGAACAACCGTGGCCAAAAGAGGGCACCCTTAATTTACAAGTAATTGCAACATTGGAGATACTTATCAATGTGCACAAGGCACATCAAAAAGGAAAGATTAGATCAGAGAAACGCAGGTTAGAGTTAGCTATTTTAGACCTCTTTAAGGTAGAGGGGCAGAAAGTAGCATCAGCTTGGAATGAGAAAACAGCTCACATGAATCCAGAAGAAAGAGATGAATTGGCCAAAGCAATGGAAGAGAAAGTGAACATTCCATACCAGCCATACAACCAGCCTGGCCAAGGACCACCACAAGAGGGATGGACCGCAGCAGGGAAGAAGATGCTAGGACCATGTTGGCAATGCGGCCAGCATGGACACTTAGCCCGTACCTGCTTTAAGAAGAAGAACCAGGGGGGCGCAGGGGGGAAACAAAAAGGAGGATATAGGCCCCCTGCTACACCGGCTCCAGGAGTGGTGAACCCCTACGGAGGCCCAGCAGCTGGGCTATAGGGGTGCCCAGAAGATCTGAGAGGGGGGTGCCAGCTGGTGGTGACAAACAGGCCCGAAGATGAACCTACAATATGGGTGTCGGTCAACCAACGTCCATTAGAATTGATGGTGGACAGTGGAGCAGCCTATACCTGTCTGAAGCCTGAAGACGCCACGCACCTTCCTATGTCTGGGAAATATGTGAAGACAATCGGATTCGAGGGAATTAAACAGCTGATCCCTACTACTGAGCTTGTAAGCTTAGAGTACAAAGGACAGAGAGCAGATCTGTCAATACTTGTATCAGAACACACGCCAATAGGGCTACTAGGGAGAGATGCACTATGCCAATTGAACTGTACAGTGAAATGCACACCTGACGGCTGTCAGGTGACAGTGCCACAAGAGAACAGACAGCTGTCTGTCATGATGGACAACAACGCATCTATGGTGTATTGGGTGGGAGGGCTTAGCCCAGACCTAATGGAACCAGCAAGGATGTGGGACAATTATATCCTGGCACACATGTCAGAGGCCAGAAGGCCTACTGATCCATTGCATTGTACACTCCAGTATTTTAGAGAAGTTGCAGACGCAAACCCAGATGAGTGGCTGAAGCATCAGCCAAAACAGGTACAGCTTAGCACAAGTTGTATAATATTAGGCCCTCAGGGAGTGGCTATGAAGATAAACAGTGACACTTATCTAGATCAGGAGCATAAGATTGAGGGTAGCATCCCTCATGTGACACTTATGATATCTGAACTAGGGATGGACGGTTTTTCGGTTAAACCGAAAACCGCGGTTTCTAAAAATAGAAACGGTTTTTTATCAAAACCGTCTGAAACCGTTTTTTTTTTTTTTTTTTTTTAGAAGAATAAAATAGAATAAGAATAAAACTGGAACATGTCGTGTGTGAAAATAACAATGATACAGTCTGAATCTGCCGCGCAATGAGTGAGAGGTTTGGTCAGTTGTGAAGAATAACTGAGGATTAATATCGAATTGGGATTATATTTAAGGGTAACGAATCACTCTATGGGAAAGATAGTTGCCTTCAGTTATTGGTAGATAGGAAAGGTTTTTTACAATTACTCGCTTACATTTAATAAGATCATTTTCGCTGCTCTCTGTAAAGCGCATTGGGTCACTTTTGTGAGAAATGCGCTATAGAAATAAAATGTGATTTGATTTGATATCAATCAAACTTTATTTATGTTCTATAGCACAAATCATGCATTGAATGTAACTCCAAGTGCAGTATTTACTAAACCACAATATAATAAAACAAGAGCTATACGGATCAAGAGTGTTTGTGCACAGCGCCACTGTGTGTGAAGGCGCTACTGAAAGTGATGACAGAACGCATGTCTCAGAAGATACCCGGTCACTTAGTGACGCAAAGGTAGTTCTGTATTTATCTCTATCTGTATTAGTACATTTATTTTGAAAGCTCTATTTTGACAGCTCTACCATGGGCACTTTTATTTTGATGGGGCATTCTTTGTTGATTGACTTACGACAGTTCAGGACGAGTCAGTCTCGCGGCATGTGGTTTTTATGAAAAGCTTTAAGTATGTTCACTGCATAATTCTAAGTCTAATATTTCAGTGATTATTGAGCAGTATTCAAATATTTAAATACATTGAGCAGCAGCTGAAACTTTGTCTAAGAACCAAGATATTGAGAAAGCAGTTCATTCAATGAAGACGCTGTTCCAAGAGATGATCTTCCGTGCAGGCGTGCACCCTGGATCAGCGGAGCTGGTGTGTTAAGTGTTCATGTGTTTTCATGTATGGTGTAGCTTACAAAAGTCTGCCTTTCCACTTATATTTGTGAAACTAAGTAGCCTAAATGTGTTGCGACTGTGCTTACGGTGTTTTAATGGTGTTCGACATGAGTGTATTGTAGCAGTAGGGCTCAATTATTTGAAATTGGCGCTTTTTTATTAAAAAAAAAAATTACGTTTTTTTTTTTTTTTATGTATTTTTCGGTTAACCGGAAAACCGCGGTTTTACTCTCTGACGGTTTTTCGGTTTCAATAATTGGAAACCGTCCATCCCTAATCTGAACACTATGAACAGAAGCATTTAGGGGCAATGATGGCAGACTCAGAAAAGGCCAGATTTGTAACGACAAAAGAAAACCCTGCTATCTGGAGGAGCATTGATGGACAGTTTACAAAACTGATGATCTCTGCTCAAGGAATGGGACATCCGCAGACTGTGAAGCTAATGAACCAGCTAATCCTTCCTGTACAAGCTGAAAAAGACCTCAGAGAAGAAATGATACAGAATGTGCCAGCAGACCTGTGGGCAAAGAACAGTACAGACATTGGATTTGTGAAATCAGCTCGTCCATTGAGAGTTGAACTCATACCGGGTGCAAAACCCCCTTGGAAAAATCAATACCCATTGAAACAGGAAGCAATTGATGGAATTGAGCCACAGATCAAAGGATTGTTAGAGGCAGGAGTCCTGAAGATAACTCAATATCCGTTAAGTAACACACCTCTTCTGCCAGTGACGAAACCTGATGGTTCATATCGTCTGGTACATGACCTACGGGCTGTGAATGAGGTAGTTGTCAGCTATCCAGCTGAAGTTCCTGATCCTCATGTGCTGTTGACTCAGATTCCATCTACAGCCAAAGTATTTACAGTGATTGATTTATGCGGGGCTTTCTTTTCTATACCTCTTAGTGTAGAAAGTCAAGGGTTATTTGGGTTTACCTACAAAGGTCAACATTATCAATATACCAGAATGCCACAGGGGTACAAACACAGTCCTCATGTTTTTAATCAGGTCTTGAAGGAGGACTTAGACGGGTTAGGGCAGACGATAAGTAGTACTGCCATTCAGTACATGGACGACATACTCCTTTGTGCCCCAGATGAAGAAACATGTCACAGGGATTCCGTTAAACTGTTAAAGGTTTTGGCGGAGAAGGGACACAAGGTGTCTAAAAAGAAGCTACAGTATTGTCAGGAAAAGGTAACTTACTTAGGACAATCTATTACACAGGGACATCGCAGTGTCACTAATGAACATTTGGAAGCTATTCAGAAGGCTCCAAAACCACAAACGGTTAGGGAAATGATGATGTTTTTGGGCATTACTGGGTATAGTTCAGCATGGGTGGAGGATTACACTAGACTGGTCGCTCCATTGAGGGGGATGATTAAGGAAACAGGTAGTGATAACCTCCAATGTTGCATTACTTGGACAAGGGAAGCTGATTTGGCGTTTGAGACAATTAAACACAAATTGCAAGAAGCGCCAGCTTTAGCGCTTCCAGATTATTCCAAAGAATTTGGATTGTATGTTTCTTCTTCAGCCGAAGGGAAGTATGCCTGCGCTGTTCTTACGCAACCAACAGGCATTGGACCTAGTCCACAGCCCATAGCCTATTATTCTGTCGCATATTCAGAGGTAGAAATGGGTTTCGCGCCATGCTACAGAGCAATGGCCGGGGCATATCTTATGTACGAGAAGGCAACAACCTTAACAATGGGGTACCCAATTACCATTGTCTGCCACCACAGTCTAAGGAATCTCTTGAATCAAGGCAAGTACACTTTGACGATGCCTAGGATTAGGGATTATTACAGGATGTTGGAATGGGAAGATGTAACATTACTAAGATGTAACACACTTAACCCAGCAGAGACCTTGCCAACCCCAGAAGATGGGGAACCACACGATTGTGTGAAGGAAGCTACGAGGTACTCTAAGCTTAGAGCAGATCTACTAGCTTTGCCTTTAGAGGAAGCTGACGTTGAGTATTGGACTGATGGATCTTGTTACCGGGTAGGAGAAAATGTACGTGCTGGGTATGCCATAGTCCGATCCCAAAATTCAGAGTTCATTGTGGAACAAGCCGAGGCTGTTCCTCAGCCTTGTTCAGCTCAGTTGGCTGAGTTGATTGCCCTCACAGAAGCATGCAACTTGGGAACCGGACGAAGAGTGACAGTGTACACCGACTCTGTATGGAAGGGACGGGGTTTTAAGAAAACTGATGGTTCGCCTATTCAGCACCACGCCCAAATCATGAAGCTGTTACAAGCCATGATGAAACCAAGGGAATTAGCCATAGTGAAGTGTGCCGCACACAGATCTGACTCATCACACGTCACACAAGGTAACAGGGCTGCAGATGATGCAGCCAAAGCCATTACAGGAGCAGACAAAGCAGGTAAAGTTCTGCTGGTCACACATGAAGCACAGTTACAGGGCATGGTCACGCTTGAGGATTTGTTGATGTTACAGAGTGGGGCAAATGCGCTAGACAAAAACCTATGGTTAACAAGGGGGGCTAGTCAGGATGACACAGGTCTATGGAGAAATCATGAGGGACTGGTTGTGGCACCCCCAGATTTAATAGGCATGCTGATACAGGAAGCCCATGGATTAGCACATGTGGCCAGGGGGGAGGTAAGACGCAAGATCACCAAGGAATATGGTTTTTGGGCTCCATATTTGCTGGAACAAATAGACCATATCCTTGGTCAATGTGTGGTCTGTTTGAAAAACAATATCAGACCTGGAATACCAGTGGGAACTGGGCATATCCCTACCCCAAACAGGCCAATGAAACATTTGGTGATTGACTATGTGGACATGATTCATCCTGTTGCAGGATACAGGTACATGTTAGTTGTAGTGGACAGGTTCAGCAGATGGGTAGAAGCGTGCCCCACTCGAAGAAAGGATGCTCAGTCTGTAGCAAAGTTCCTATGCAGGGAATTCATACCTAGGTTTGGAATTCCAGATAGGATAGCGTCAGACAATGGAAAGGAATTTGTGGATAAGACGGTAAAGCTTATACTACAAAAGTTGAGGATCAAGCAGAGATTTGGGTGTATTTACTCACCTCAAAGCCAGGGGATGGTAGAGAGGATGAACGGGGTCCTTAAGAACCGTCTTTCTAAGGTCTGTCAGCATACAGGTCTTAATTGGGTGGAAGGACTCCCTCTTGCATTGATGGCCTGTCGTTCCAGTGAGATTCGAGGGCTGCACTTGACTCCCCATGAACTGGCTATGGGGAGAGTAATGACAGCTCCCTGTGCACGAACCAGTGGGAAAGGGCCAAGTTTGGCTCTCCTGGAGAGTGACATGAAAGCCTATGTACAGTACATGACTAACCGGCAAAAGAGTATCTCTTCTTATGTGCTCCACAAACAGGAACGTGAAGAGGAGGTGAACGCACAGGAGAGGAAGGACGCGTTGCAACCGGGTGACAAAGTATACGTGAAGGTATACCGACGGAAGTGGCATGAGGCTCGACGGGAAGGACCGTACGAGGTCGTTCGGTGCACTGGGACTGCCATTCAAATCAAGGGGTCCCCCACTTGGTATCACGTTCATCACTGCATCAAGGCACCCAATGAGGAAGATGAGGGAGAACCTCAGCAGGATGGTGAGGAAACCCCTGGGGACGAGGATGTCCACAGCTTGGACATCCGGGCTGACGAGGATGTTGGTGAGTATCTGCGTCGTGATGCAGATGATGCCGGGGGCCTCGTCCCAGACCCTGTCCAGCCCAGAGATGAGTGGGCCAATGGAGATCGTGAAGGATCCAGTGACTGCGACACCCCTCTTGGGGATTCTACCAAGCCTGGTGTTGCCCCTGTTGTCACCCCTTCCGACCCAGACAATGCTCCAGACGGAGATGTCAGCAACCCGGGTGTTGTGGGGGTGTATCGGACATATATCACACAGTAGTATAGGAACAAACAGGGTACTTTATTTCTCTTCTTCACTCAACACGGAACTACCTTCTTCTTCTGTTCATACATAGTACGTATCACGTAACGCAACAGCGCCCTCTATGGTCATCCTATTATAACATATAGGCAAGTGCAGTGTAGGCCTATTGTATGGACACAACATCTTCCCCTTTGCAACAAAGGATACTTCTGGTACTCTAACATGAGTATTCAACATAACATAGAACATTCACATACTACACTCATAATGTATGTAACCCAAAATAACAATTAACTTCCACAGATTAAGCATCTCTTTTCACTCACTTAGACATGACAAAGTCCCTAGTCCAACTAGGTGGATTTCTACTTCTGGTAGGTCTGAGTTGGGTACCTGTGTCAGAGTCCGGCGGTTTGTCAGTCCCTTGCTCAGTACAGTCCAGTGCATTGTCAGAGTCAGTACCTGGGGTCAACTCTGGCAGTGCAGATAAGCGTGAGGCGTTCCAGACTCTTCCATCATCCAGCAGGTAACTGTTTGAGCTTCTCCTGGTCACAACAGTCTTTGGTCTGGTGAACTTCAGTTCTCCTTTCTTTACTTTCCATGGCTTCCTAACCCGTACTTGGTCACCAGGCTGGAAGTCTGTTGCTTTGGCATGGCGGTGAGCATCTGTGTATTGTTTGGATTTTACTTGTTTTTGTTTCACTCTTTCACGCACAGCATGTTCATCCATGGAGGGTACAGGCATGTCTTTTATCACAAGCTTTGTTCTCATTCGTCGTCCGTGAAGCAGTTCTGAAGGGGATACTCCAGTGGTAGAATGAGGCGTTGCTCTGTAGTCCATCAGGAATGTTCTCAGAAATGGTTTCCACGGTTCTCCTTGGATCGATGCGGTCTGTAGGCAGTCTTTTATAACACGGTTAAATCTTTCAACTTCTCCGTTAGCTCTTGGATAGTAGACTGCTGATTTCAGGTGTGTAATCTCCCTCTTCTTTAGAAAGTCGGCCAACTCAGCGGAGACAAACTGAGGTCCATTATCACTGACCAGCTCCTTTGGATTCCCCTCTCGAGAGAAGATAGTGGTGAGGAACTGGATGACCGTAGCGGTGTCGGTGCGGGGAGCGAAGGCTACTTCAGGCCATTTGCTATAGTAGTCCACCAATGTTATGGCAAACCTACAGTCAGCAGGTGCTATCTCGAATGGACCTACGATGTCCACTGACACCTTCTCCCAGGCAGCAGCTGGTAGAGGTACAGGATGAAGTGGAGCATCATGGGTAATGGTCGTTTTATCATTCTGTCGGCAGGTCGTACAGTTCTTCACGAGTGTCTCTATTTGAGAGTCCATTCTGTGCCACCAATACAGTTCTCTGAGGCGCTGTTTCGTCCTCACAATGCCTTGGTGGGTTTCATGAGCAATGTCAATGAGTCTCTTCTGCAATGACTCAGGCACAAGCAACCGATGACTACCTCTGACGATGCAGTCCTCCATGACTGCAAGCTCATGTCGAATCAGGAAGTATGGTTGTAAGTCAGGATCAAGGGTGTTTTTCTTTGAGGGCCAGCCCTCCCTAATCTGTGCACGGAGCTTTGTGAGCACTGGACAGGTGCAGCTGGCAGACTGGAAGTCATCCTCGGAAATAGCACTCAGAGCAGAAATAATGGATGCAACAGACTCTACATTTTCTGCAAATGCAGCATCTGTTTCAGGAAGTGGGAGTCTAGATAGACAATCAGCAACATTATTCAGAGATCCTTTTCTGTATTCCACATCATAGTGAAACTCCATCAGGCGAGCAGACCACCTGGCGATCCGTAGGCCAGCACGGTTGTTCCCTTTTGTTGTCAGTAGTGTTGTTAGTGCTTGATGGTCAGTGCGCAAACGGAATTTCCTTCCCCAGAGCCATGTACGCCATTTCTCAGCGGACCAGACGCAGGCGAGCGCTTCCTTCTCAACGATCGAGTACTTCCCCTCAGCATCCGACAGACTGCGAGAAGCGAAGGCGACAGTCTGTTCTTCACCCTTGTTGTCTAGTTGAGTCAAAACGGCTCCAAGCCCATAGTCTGAAGCGTCTGTGGACACAATGGTAGGTTTGGTGGGGTCGAAAAGAGCTAATGCAGGGCTGTTCACAATCAGCTGTTTGACTTGGTCAAATCGTCCTTGTGCCACATCGTTCCATTGGAATGTACTGTTCTTTCGCAGTAGGGCTCTCAGGGGCTCCACAATAGCAGCGTAGTTCGGCACAAACTTACTGTACCAGGCTGTCAGACCCAGGAACGAGCGGAGTGTAGAAGGATCAGTAGGAGGCGGGGCCTTCAGGATTGCAGTTACATGAGAGTCATCTGGCAGGAGACCGTCCGGGCCAATCTTAGAGCCAAGAAAGGTCAAAGTAGTTTGACGGAACTTGCATTTATCAACATTGAGTTTCAGTCCTGCGGTGTCGATCTTGTGCAGCACAGCC
The DNA here is from genome assembly GCF_963989245.1 of Nansenia antarctica. NCBI lineage: Eukaryota > Metazoa > Chordata > Actinopteri > Argentiniformes > Microstomatidae > Nansenia > Nansenia antarctica. Next base: position 9,903,523 of record NC_137686.1, on the reverse strand, counting down.
TTGAGATTGTTGTCGTGCACAGCTTCTGAAGATCCATAGATGATTACGTCATCGAGGTAGCATTGCACACCCTTGAGGCCACTGAGAATCGTCGACATCATCTTCTGAAACGCGGCAGGGGCGGAGCTAAGTCCGTAAGGTACTCGGCGGTACCTGTACAGGCCTTCGTGCGTAATGAAAGCGGTGAGCCCTCTGCTTTCTTCATGCAGCTTCAGTTGGTGATAGGCAGATTTAAGATCCAGTGTAGAGAAAATTATGGATCCACGTAGCTCAGACAGTATGTCCTCGATCAACGGCAAGGGATAGCCATCAACAACCACAGCTTTGTTAGGTTCCCTTAGATCAACGCACATGCGGATGCCACCAGTCTTTTTCTGGGTGACTACAATTGGGGATACCCATTCAGATGCATCGACTCTCTCAATGATTCCATTTTCCTCCAGGTTCTTCAGTTCACTTGTCACAGCGTCACGGACTGAAAGCGGTAAGCGCCTGAGCTTTTGCTGTACTGGCTTCACGTCTGGCTTTACCTTGACCTTATGTACAAAGTTTTTTGCACATCCAAACGCAGCTGGAGTTCCATCTTGCTGTTTGCAAGCCGTAGCGGAGGCTTTGGTTTGATGGAGGGTTGCGCAGACAGTAGCTGTCTCGGTTATCAACTGTCCACCTTTTATCTGTAACTCAAGAGCAGTCACAAGGTCCATACCTAGTATAGGAGTTCCTGTTTTTACTATGTAAAAGTCTGTAGTTGCACACTTGTCCCGGAAAGTAATGTCAGCAGTAAGACATCCTAGCACATCCAACTTCTCTTTAGAATAGGTAACAAGTTGCACCTTAGGTTCACTTAGCCTACTCAAACTAAAATGATCCCTGTATACATTTTCAGGCAGTATAGAAACACCAGACCCTGTATCAACAAGTAGCTCAATCGTAACAGTCTGTGCAGTAGGTGCAGTAATAGTAGTAGCACACATCAACTTATTCATGTCATAACCATTTCTCACAGATAAAACACGAATTTCAGGCACAACAACTTCATCATTATCATCTGTCACTTCATTTACAGACTTAGCAGAGGATTTGCATACTCTAGAAAAATGTCCCATTTTTCCACATGTCTTACATTTGCATTCTTTTGCAGGGCAGGATTTATCATTGGCAAGATGGCTTTCTGACCCACAGCGGTAGCAGGTGGTGTGAGTCCCGTCCATTTTAGGCTTGCCGCGGTTTGGCTTGAAATTGCCTGCCTTCATTTTCACGTGAACGGCAGCCACATCCCTAGTGTCAGCAATGGCTTTGGCGTCAGCTATGGCAGCTTCAGTGCGCCTCGCTACATCCAGAGTTCTGTCCAATGTTAGAGTCTCTACCATTAACAGTCTTTCACGTATGCGCGGATTGTTTGTCTTCTCTACAATCTGATCGCGCAGCAGTTCATCCTGCATGGCGCCAAACGCACATTGTTTAACGAGCTCGCGCAGGGCTGCAACATAGTGATCCGTGGACTCACTGACAGCTTGTGCTCGTTGCCGAAAACGGTACCTTTCCGCGACAACATTCACTTTCGGAGAGAAGTATTTCCTCAAAGCACTCACAGTTCCAGTGTAGTCATCAGTAGCGAGTGGCAAGGTGCTGTAGATTCGTTGTCCTTCTGTTCCTAAGCAGTGAATGATCAGGGCTCTCTTCCTCTCGACGGCAAAGTCTTGTCCCCCGATAGCAAGCAAGTAGTTGTCAAACAACCGTATCCACGCATCAAATGCTATCTTCGGTTTACCTGGGCACTCCAGGAACGCGGCAGGAGGTTGCAAGGAAAGTAAAGCCATCTCCTCTTCTTCACTACTACTCTCGTCGCCACTTTGTTGTGTGGGTGTATCGGACATATATCACACAGTAGTATAGGAACAAACAGGGTACTTTATTTCTCTTCTTCACTCAAAACGGAACTACCTTCTTCTTCTGTTCATACATAGTACGTATCACGTAACGCAACAGCGCCCTCTATGGTCATCCTATTATAACATATAGGCAAGTGCAGTGTAGGCCTATTGTATGGACACAACACCGGGCGGCTGCCCGGACCAAGGTACCATTGAGAGACACAGACCTGTCAGTGATACACCCCAACCAGACAGACCCCGTGATACACCAAGGCCAATTAGGAGAAAACTCAAGCCATGCCGTTTCAGAGACTAGTATACCCCTTAGTGTTCCTACCCCATTGACTTCTTTGGACAATGTTACACTTCACTCACACACTGTTATGCCTGGACGTTGTTAAATTCTGCCTAGTCCTATACTGTACTCTGACTAACAGAAATGACGATTAAAGCATTCTCTCAAGTTGCTTACACTTTTATTATAACTCCGTGTTGACATTCTACATCCAGCTCTCCACATGGCTGTGTCACACTCAACTTCGTCCGTGCAGAAACAAACCTTATGTTTTAATACAATCCTATTGTAACATCCCTTTTCTTTTACTGAACTAAAAGATCCTATTGTAACATCCCTTTTCTTTTACTGAACTAACAGGGAGCTAAACAGTGAACAGTGAACAACATAAAAAATCTTTCAAAACCATTTCTTTTTCTCTCTTTTTTTTTTTCTTCTTCTCTCGAACACACTGTGCGCTACACAACTCAGCTCGCATAGTCCATGAGATATCCGGGTCTAGCAACTGCTCGACCCGATCTAGTGGTTACAGTCTGTTTGTCCCCTATGTCCCTGCCCGGAGTAGCAGTAGACTTTGGTGTGCTGTGGGTCTCTGGGCTCTGTGCCCCACCCGGAGTAGCAGTAGACTTTGGTGTGCTGTGGGTCTCTGGGCTCTGTGCCCCACTGGGCTCTGTGCCCCTGTCCCGTCTCAGGTGTCGTCGATTCCGTCGAAGGACAGCTCCGGTGTCCAGCTCCACTCTGTAGGATCTGTGGTCCACAGGCTGCACCACTGTCGCCTTTCTCCAGCTTGTGTGTGGTTCGAAGGGTTGAATTCTGACATGCTCTCCTGCTTTCAGCGTGTCCAAATCACTGGCTGTTCTGTCGTAGTACTTTGCTTGTCTCATTTGTCCTCGTCTCATCTGCTCTGGCGTTGTGCGTTTCACCTCCTGCTGCAGAAGACTATCCCTCGTTGGTAGCAGGGTTCTGGTCCTCCTACACATCAGTCTCTGAGCTGGGCTTGTATCTAGCCCTTGAGATGGAGTGTTGCGGTGATCCAACACTGCCAGGTATGGGTCCTCCCCTGCCACCTTGGCTTTCATCATGAGTCTCTTTGCCGTTTTGACCGCCGACTCGGCTTTCCCGTTGCTTTGAGGGTAGCCAGGGGATGACGTCCGGTGTTGAAATCCCCACAGCTGACTGAACCTATCGAACTCATGGGAAGAGTACTGTGGCCCATTATCTGAAACCACGACATCCGGGATCCCTTGACGAGCAAAGTGAGCCTTCAGCTTTCTTATCACTGTACTCGATTTTGTGTCAGGTAAATGGTCGACCTCCCAAAAGTTAGAATAGTAGTCAACCGTCAGTAGGTAATCCATGTTGTTATGGGTAAACAAGTCTGTCCCCACCTTGGCCCATGGCCTGCTCGGCACCTCGTGTGAGTGCAGTGTCTCTTTCCGCTGCTTTGTGTCCATTGCTCTGCAGACGTCACACTTGGATATGGCTGTCCTGATCTGCTCGGTCATTCCTGGCCAGTAGACGTATTCTCTCGCCCGTCTGAGACAACCCTCTACTCCCAGGTGAGTAGAGTGTATGCGGCGAGTGATGTCGCTTTGTAGTGTGTCTGGAATCACAACTCTCTCTCCTCTGAAGACGATGTCGTCCTGAACACTCAGCTCTTCTTGCACCGAGTGATAGTGTCTGATATCTATCGGTGTGTCTCTCTTATTCTTCGGCCATCCCTTCAGTATGATTTCACTTAACCTCTGTAGGGTGTCATCGTCTCGGGTCGCAGAGCGTATTGTGCTGAGTCTTGCCTCTGAGATTGGTACGTAGTCCACCATATTAACTGTCTCTATCTCAGCTTCCAATGACCCCGCGCCTGAGCTCTCAGGCAGGTACGCTCTGCTCAATGTATCTGCGAGCACCATGTCACGTCCGGGAACGTATGTCACCTCTATCTCATATGACTGAAGCCGCAGCAACATCCTCTGCAGTCGCTTGGGTGCACTCAGCAGTGGCTTCCTGACGATGTTCTCCAGAGGCTTGTGGTCGCTCTGTACAGTCACTTTCCGGCCGTACGTGTACTGATGGAATTTTTCTGCGCCAAAGACGATGGCCAGACATTCTTTTTCAATTTGGGCGTAGCCCTTTTCTGTCTGAGTCAGCGCCCTGCTCGCAAACGCCACCGGTTTTCCACCTTGGGTCAGTGCTGCTCCGAGTCCCGTTTCTGACGCGTCACACTGCAGCGTAAGTTCCTGCTTGGGGTCATAGTACTTGAGTACTGGCGCTTTGGCTATCTTGTCCTTCAGCCTGCCGAATGCTTCCTCTTGCACATCTGTCCACTCCCATATGCTGTCTCTATGGGTGAGCTGTCTCAGTATCTCACAGTCGTCTGATAGGTGTTGGTAGAACTTAGCCAGGTAATTCACCATGCCGACTAGTCTCTGTATGCCTTTCACGTCTGTGGGCCTCGGCATGTCTCTCACTGCTCGAACCTTCTCAGCGTCGACTTTCAGCCCCTCTGCTGTCAGTACGTGTCCGATGTATGGTACCTCTTGCTGTCTCAATCTGAGCTTATCTGCATTCAGTTTTATGTTCCTCTCCCTGCATCTGGTGAGGAACTGTCTCAGTTTCCTGTCGTGGTCTTTGTCAGCCATCTCTTGTGTGTCCCCTTCTCCCGTGATGAGGATATCGTCTGCGATAATGTATATGCCTGGCAGCCCCTCCAGCGCCAGGGTCAGCTTCTGCTGGAATATCTCCGGAGCCGGACTTATCCCCATTGGCATCCTGAGCCACCTATATCTGCCAAATGGTGTGGCAAACGTTGTCAGATAGCTCGACTCCTCCTCCAGTTTCACATGCCAGAATCCATGTTTGACATCACAGACTGTAAACACCTTTGCTCTCGACAGGTCTGGGAGAACATCTTCTATGGTGGGCAGGGGAAAATGGCTGCGCTTTAGTGCCTTGTTGAGTGGTCGCGGGTCTATGCACACTCTTGTCTTTCCATTCGGCTTCTGCACCGTAACCAAACTACTAATCCAATCTGTGCTCTTTTCCACAGGAGTGATGATCTCTCTCTCTTGTAGATCTCTCAACTCTCCCTTGAGTGATGTCATCATAGCCACCGGAACTCGTCGTTTGGGGAGTTTAACTGGCTCCACCCTCTTGTCGATCTCGATTCGATACTCTCCGTCCAGGCAGCCGTCGCCTGTGAACACATCTCCATACTCCCTCTTTATTTGTTCCATAGTCAGTTCTCTCTCCGGTGTTGTTTCGTCCCTCACAATGCTGTCGATGGCTAGTATGTTCTCGTATTCCACTTTTATCAGCTTCATTGCTTCGCTCGCCTTCCTGCCAAGCAGTGGCAATTTGCAGTCCTCTTCTACTACTACAAACTCCAACTGGTACAGTTTATGGTTTCTTGGGTTCCTCACCTTAACCTTACATGTTCCCAGTGGGTGCAGCTTGGACTTGTTGTACATCACCAGCACTTTCTTTGTACTTTCTAGCTTTGTGTCTGGATTAAGCAGGTTAATCGGGATAACATTACATGTGGCCCCACAATCTATCTGGAACCTCACAAGCTCTCTGCCTACTAGCATTCCTGCAAACAGCTGGCTGTGCCTGGCCTTGTCATTTCGGTCTTCAGTAGTCTGTCTCCCTCTTGTGGTGATACTCATGACGTTCTCATATTCCTCTTCACTATCCTGGTCAGTCATCTGGTGCACTTTCCGTGTTCTTTTGTCATATTTTTTCTCTTTCTCCAGTTTGGATTTACATTTAACTGCAAAGTGATTTTCTTTACCACATTTCTTGCAGCTCTTTCCGTAGGCTGGACATTTTGCCTTGCTCCTTTCATGTGTCATCCCACAGAACTTGCATGACACTGTATCCAACTCCTGCCCTTCTGCCTGTTTCATCATGTGTACCTCCTCCACGCTATTCCCTGAGAGGGTTTTGCTGTTTTCACGAGACAACTCTGTGGCCCTGCACATGCGTAGACATTTTTCCAGTGTTAACTTCTCTTCTCTTAGCAGCCTCTCTTTCAGCCCTGCATCGTTGCCAGCACATACTATTCTGTCACGTATGAGCGAGTCCTTTATTTCTCCAAAGTTACATGTACTGGCTAACAATTTGAGATCAGTAACATACGAGTCAATGCCTTCTTTCTGACCTTGATTTCTCGTGAAAAAACGATATCTTTCTACTGTCTCGTTCACTTTGGGATTGCAATGTTCATCAAATGCGGTGATCAAGTCCAACAGTTTCCTCCTAGCCGAAGTGCTGTCACTCATCAACGTTTCACAGAGCTCCCTACCCGCCTCTCCAATGAGGTAGTAGAACAGCTTCACACTCACATTTTCGGTCGCATCTGGCATAGAAAGTTCCAAGTAGAGTGTAAACTCCTCCTTCCACGATTTCCACGTCTTCGCCAGGTTTCCAGAGTCCAAGCATAGCGTCTGTGGAGGTCTCAGTCCTTCCATCTTTTCCGCTTTTACTGGAATCACTTCTGCGGGAGTTTCTGCTTCCCCTCTGTCCATCCGCGTTATTGCTAACCAGCTAGTTAGCTCCGATGCTAGGCTATTCCTCACTGTAGCAAAGTTCGGTTTTCTCACGTCAGGAACGTGTCCACCTCGCTGTCACCATGTTAAATTCTGCCTAGTCCTATACTGTACTCTGACTAACAGAAATGACGATTAAAGCATTCTCTCAAGTTGCTTACACTTTTATTATAACTCCGTGTTGACATTCTACACCCAGCTCTCCACATGGCTGTGTCACACTCAACTTCGTCCGTGCAGAAACAAACCTTATGTTTTAATACAATCCTATTGTAACAGACGTCAGAGAAGAATGATCACATCAAGTAGATCTTTTGTTTGCCCACATTCACGTTGTACTGTTGATGATTGTTTGATCTATACCGCCGAAGCGGACGAGTGGTATTTACTGGATGCTAAATATGTTACACTTAAGCATCACACGCCAGAAACTCGTGTGACATTAACTAATGTTGACAAGGTGTTGAACCCGTATTGGTGTGTTAGACGTAATATCGGTGAACAGGTGTCTAATAAATCCAACAATTTCAAGGACAAAGTTTGTAGGTCCACTCCTGACTTTCCACACTTTTGGTTGGACTGTGAGAAATTTGAGCATGAATATGTTCAAGTTGAGTTACCAGAAAAGGTTAAAAAAAGTTGCTGTGAATGCTTCTACGAAGGCGCTTGTAGTCGCTACTGAAGATTATTTGTTGTATGATTCTAATCAACTGGGGACACGGTCCCACCCTAATTCTGCCACTAGTATCATGAAAGATTTTGCTTCAAAAATGAATTATTCTGATTGCTGGATTTGTCAACAGGTCCCTGTAAGTACGTCTGCTCCTATGTTTTTCCCCATACCGTTAACTAAAGCAGAATGGTTTCATTATAATTGGCAGGGTTTAGCCCAATTTGTTTTACAGGGCAAGAACCAGAGCTCTTCTTGTCAGCCCAGCACGATTCTGGTTCCTTTAAATTCTTCCTATGCAGGTGTCGATGTTGGTGTGTTGGAACGTCTGACAGCAGCAGTTAACGAACACCATAGGCCTAGCGGTTTGGGGAAGGTTATTATTGATAGGCTTACACATTTGTCACAACCAACAGGTCCGATGAGGATATATATTATCCAAGCTATGTTCGTTCAATTGAATGGTACTGCATTGAGTCCTCATCTGTCATGTTCTGGGATTGTGACTTCTACACGGTGGAGAGGTTCAGTTGTTATTTCTGGATTGAAATGTAAAGTTGTTGATTGTGCTATGGTGCCTCAAATGAAATTACATGATACCAATACTACCAGACGGCAGAAAGGCACCACGCAGCTTAAAGTCATGCCTCTCGTGAATGTTACAACCTGTATTGACATTCAATCTCTGCTCAAGGGCAGCGCGATTCGTCAGCTAGGGGACGCGTCTTGTATAGGCCCTAGTTATGTTTTCTCGTATCCTGGTAAGGAGCTTCAACTCCCGGAGGGTGTGTTTCTTGTGTGTAATAATGATGCATTCTCTAAGCTTCCTGCTTTGAGTGAGGGTATTTGTTATTTGGCTCATCTGATACCTTTGATTAGGAAAGTTACTCGGGAGGAGATGTCTGTACTTCACAAACAAGCAACCCATCGTAGTCGTAGGGAGTTATCTACTGCTCAGAAGTTTTTTGGCCTAATATTCCCAAGTTATGGTGTCTACAACTCTCAGACTGAATTAAGTGCCCTATCATCCGTTCTTGAAAAACACATTAATGCTTCGGATACTGTAATATCTGCCCTGGCTACTGAATTGACTGAAACTAAGAATGTTGCTCTCCAAAATAGAATGGCTTTGGACATTATTTTGGCCAGTCAGGGTGGTACTTGTGCATTGATAGGCGGTGAATGCTGCAGTTATATTTCGGATTCTGGTAAAGCTCTGTATGATTTTCATGAATCTAACAAGAAGGGTGTAGAGGATTTACATAAAGAACACGGTTGGAATATATTAGATTTCTTTGATTCTGCTTTTTCAGGTATTGGTAATATGATCAGGTCCGTCGCTATTATTTTTGTTGTCATTATCATCTGTATTATGTTACTTGGTATTTTAATCAAATGTTGTGGAAAGTGTATTTCTGATGTTCCTGTTAATGCTTTAATGTTGACCAACATAGCTGATGAGCAAAAGCTGGATTCTGTTTTGCTTTCTGATTTTGTTTCCTCTTTTGATGATTTGTTTATTAAGTGATGTTTTGTGATTGTTTGCTTCGGTTACTGTTTGTTTCTTTCTATATCATGTGATTGATGTCGGTTGTGGAGTGATGTAATGGTTACGCGAAGCTAGGAGAGAGGTTCTGTTCCTGGCGCAACGAAAATGGAAGCTCCTGACTATGAAAGTGTTATCAATCTGAGACAGCGGTAAAGGCTGTTCTCCAACTGGGGTCACGTGCTAGTAACCTCTGACCCTGACGCTTCAAGGACGAAGAAAACATCGGTCGTTGGAAGTTTCTGTATTGATTTGTGCATGATGAACTGTGTTTAGTTTAATTGTGATTGTTATTTTCAAGATTCTTTTTATTATTGGTTGTTTTCTATTTTTTGTATATGTTATCTTTGGTTCCTAGTACTGGTCCTGGGTTGGTCTGTGTTATTGTGCTTCTTGTGTTATGTGTTGATGTAGTTTTTCTGTCTGTTGTTGTTATTTTTTATTTTATTTTTTATTTCTTAGCTGCAGTATGTGAGGTTTGTGTTTTTGTTTTGTTTTATGTGATCGTTTAGTTTCGAAACACCCTCTGGGTGTTCCGAGGGGGGAATATGTGGTGTATTTTACCATGAATTGCATTAGGGCCCAAGGGGGGTGGTTTTATGGCAGCCAGCAAAGCGCCCATAGGGGTTGGGACCATTGTAAGCAACCACACACACACACACACACACACACACACACTGATCATTAACAGATGTTAACACAGAAGGAGCCAAAAGGGTCCTTGGGGTAGCCTGGAGACACACACACACAGACCACTACACAGAAGGGTCCGCGAGGTTCCTTGGGGGAGATTGGAGACACAGACACATGGACCACTCCATGTTGGGGCAGGGGACGGGAGAAGGGGCCATCATTGGCTAGAGACCATATCTCTGGTTTGGTTGGCTCAGGGATGAAGGGATTTGCATAACACAAGGGATAAAATCCTTTGGAAAACCACTCTCTGTCTCTTTTTACTTCCTGCGACCACCCAGATGACCTGCTGCAGACCAGAGAAGACCATGCTGTGTAAACTGCTTTTTTGAATAAATAGTCTTAAATCTGCTCAAGAACTCTTCCTCATTTTTTAGCAGCAACAGATACCAGAATATACGAAACTCCTATAATGTAACTCTAAATGACAATCAGAGCAACTTGAATTGCGTGTGTGCAGCCTTTTGCTCAAAAGTGATCAACGTTTCGTTTTCGGAGTCTCTTTTGACAATCTCTTCGAGAGCTGTTTTCAGTCATTAACAGAGCTGTTCTGAAAGTGTCCAAGCGGCCTGTTCTTAGAGTGGACTGTTTTTTGCATTCGTTCTCAAGTTATATCAAACTATCAAAGTGTTGTTTTCTGCCTTTCTCGAGCACATTTTGACTTGTTGTTGAATGCTCCTATAATGTAACTCTAAATGACAATCAGAGCAACTTGAATTGCGTGTGTGCAGCCTTTTGCTCAAAAGTGATCAACGTTTCGTTTTCAGAGTCTCTTTTGACAATCTCTTCGAGAGCTGTTTTCAGTCATTAACAGAGCTGTTTTGAAAGTGTCCAAGCGGCCTGTTCTGAGAGTGGACTGTTTTTTGCATTCGTTCTCAAGTTCTATCAGTGTTGTTTTCTGCTTTTCTGGAGCACATTTTGACTTGTTGCTGAATGCTCCTATAATGTAACTCTAAATGACAATCAGAGCAACTTGAATTGCGTGTGTGCAGCCTTTTGCTCAAAAGTGATCAACGTTTCATTTTCGGAGTCTCTTTTGACAATCTCTTCGAGAGCTGTTTTCAGTCATTAACAGAGCTGTTCTGAAAGTGTCCAAGCGGCCTGTTCTTAGAGTGGACTGTTTTTTGCATTCGTTCTCAAGTTATATTAAACTATCAAAGTGTTGTTTTCTGCCTTTCTGGAGCACATTTTGACTTGTTGTTGAATGCTCCTATAATGTAACTCTAAATGACAATCAGAGTATGTTGAATTACGTGTGTGCAGCCTTTTGCTCAAAAGTTATCAATGTTTCGTTTTCAGAGTCTCTTTTGACAATCTCTTAAAGAGCTGATTTCAGTCATTAACAGAGCTGTTCTGAAAGTGTCCAAGCAGCCTGTTCTGAGAGTGGACTGTTTTTTGCATTCGTTCTCAAGTTATATCAAAGTGTTGTTTTCTGCCTTTCTCGAGCACATTTTGACTTGTTGTTGAATGCTCCTATAATGTAACTCTAAATGACAATCAGAGCAACTTGAATTGCGTGTGTGCAGCCTTTTGCTCAAAAGTGATCAACGTTTCGTTTTCAGAGTCTCTTTTGACAATCTCTTCGAGAGCTGTTTTCAGTCATTAACAGAGCTGTTCTGAAAGTGTCCAAGCGGCCTGTTCTGAGAGTGGACTGTTTTTTGCATTCGTTCTCAAGTTCTACCAGTGTTGTTTTCTGCTTTTCTGGAGCACATTTTGACTTGTTGCTGAATGCTCCTATAATGTAACTCTAAATGACAATCAGAGCAACTTGAATTGCGTGTGTGCAGCCTTTTGCTCAAAAGTGATCAACGTTTCGTTTTCGGAGTCTCTTTTGACAATCTCTTCGAGAGCTGTTTTCAGTCATTAACAGAGCTGTTCTGAAAGTGTCCAAGCGGCCTGTTCTTAGAGTGGACTGTTTTTTGCATTCGTTCTCAAGTTATATCAAACTATCAAAGTGTTGTTTTCTGCCTTTCTCGAGCACATTTTGACTTGTTGTTGAATGCTCCTATAATGTAACTCTAAATGACAATCAGAGCAACTTGAATTGCGTGTGTGCAGCCTTTTGCTCAAAAGTGATCAACGTTTCGTTTTCGGAGTCTCTTTTGACAATCTCTTCGAGAGCTGTTTTCAGTCATTAACAGAGCTGTTCTGAAAGTGTCCAAGCGGCCTGTTCTTAGAGTGGACTGTTTTTTGCATTCGTTCTCAACTTATATCAAACTATCAAAGTGTTGTTTTCTGCCTTTCTCGAGCACATTTTGACTTGTTGTTGAATGCTCCTATAATGTAACTCTAAATGACAATCAGAGCAACTTGAATTGCGTGTGTGCAGCCTTTTGCTCAAAAGTGATCAACGTTTCGTTTTCAGAGTCTCTTTTGACAATCTCTTCGAGAGCTGTTTTCAGTCATTAACAGAGCTGTTTTGAAAGTGTCCAAGCGGCCTGTTCTGAGAGTGGACTGTTTTTTGCATTCGTTCTCAAGTTCTATCAGTGTTGTTTTCTGCTTTTCTGGAGCACATTTTGACTTGTTGCTGAATGCTCCTATAATGTAACTCTAAATGACAATCAGAGCAACTTGAATTGCGTGTGTGCAGCCTTTTGCTCAAAAGTGATCAACGTTTCGTTTTCGGAGTCTCTTTTGACAATCTCTTCGAGAGCTGTTTTCAGTCATTAACAGAGCTGTTCTGAAAGTGTCCAAGCGGCCTGTTCTTAGAGTGGACTGTTTTTTGCATTCGTTCTCAAGTTATATTAAACTATCAAAGTGTTGTTTTCTGCCTTTCTGGAGCACATTTGACTTGTTGTTGAATGCTCCTATAATGTAACTCTAAATGACAATCAGAGTATGTTGAATTACGTGTGTGCAGCCTTTTGCTCAAAAGTTATCAATGTTTCGTTTTCAGAGTCTCTTTTGACAATCTCTTAAAGAGCTGATTTCAGTCATTAACAGAGCTGTTCTGAAAGTGTCCAAGCAGCCTGTTCTGAGAGTGGACTGTTTTTTGCATTCGTTCTCAAGTTATATCAAAGTGTTGTTTTCTGCCTTTCTCGAGCACATTTTGACTTGTTGTTGAATGCTCCTATAATGTAACTCTAAATGACAATCAGAGCAACTTGAATTGCGTGTGTGCAGCCTTTTGCTCAAAAGTGATCAACGTTTCGTTTTCAGAGTCTCTTTTGACAATCTCTTCGAGAGCTGTTTTCAGTCATTAACAGAGCTGTTCTGAAAGTGTCCAAGCGGCCTGTTCTTAGAGTGGACTGTTTTTTGCATTCATTCTCAAGTTATATCAAACTATCAAAGTGTTGTTTTCTGCCTTTCTGGAGCACAATTTGACTTGTTGTTGAATGCTCCTCTAATGTAACTCTAAATGACAATCAGAGTATGTTGAATTACGTGTGTGCAGCCTTTTGCTCAAAAGTTATCAATGTTTCGTTTTCAGAGTCTCTTTTGACAGTCTCTTAAAGAGCTGATTTCAGTCATTAACAGAGCTGTTCTGAAAGTGTCCAAGCAGCCTGTTCTGAGAGTGGACTGTTTTTTGCATTCGTTCTCAAGTTATATCAAAGTGTTGTTTTCTGCCTTTCTCGAGCACATTTTGACTTGTTGTTGAATGCTCCTATAATGTAACTCTAAATGACAATCAGAGCAACTTGAATTGCGTGTGTGCAGCCTTTTGCTCAAAAGTGATCAACGTTTCGTTTTCAGAGTCTCTTTTGACAATCTCTTCGAGAGCTGTTTTCAGTCATTAACAGAGCTGTTCTGAAAGTGTCCAAGCGGCCTGTTCTGAGAGTGGACTGTTTTTTGCATTCGTTCTCAAGTTCTATCAGTGCTGTTTTCTGCTTTTCTGGAGCACATTTTGACTTGTTGCTGAATGCTCCTATAATGTAACTATAAATGACAATCAGAGCAACTTGAATTGCGTGTTTGCAGCCTTTTGCTCAAAAGTGATCAACGTTTCGTTTTCGGAGTCTCTTTTGACAATCTCTTCGAGAGCTGTGTTCAGTCATTAACAGAGCTGTTCTGAAAGTGTCCAAGCGGCCTGTTCTTAGAGTGGACTGTTTTTTGCATTCGTTCTCAAGTTATATCAAACTATCAAAGTGTTGTTTTCTGCCTTTCTCGAGCACATTTTGACTTGTTGTTGAATGCTCCTATAATGTAACTCTAAATGACAATCAGAGCAACTTGAATTGCGTGTGTGCAGCCTTTTGCTCAAAAGTGATCAACGTTTCGTTTTCAGAGTCTCTTTTGACAATCTCTTCGAGAGCTGTTTTCAGTCATTAACAGAGCTGTTCTGAAAGTGTCCAAGCGGCCTGTTCTGAGAGTGGACTGTTTTTTGCATTCGTTCTCAAGTTCTATCAGTGTTGTTTTCTGCTTTTCTGGAGCACATTTTGACTTGTTGCTGAATGCTCCTATAATGTAACTCTAAATGACAATCAGAGCAACTTGAATTGCGTGTTTGCAGCCTTTTGCTCAAAAGTGATCAACGTTTCGTTTTCGGAGTCCCTTTTGACAATCTCTTCGAGAGCTGTTTTCAGTCATTAACTGATGGTTATAGTTCAATGCTATTTTCTGACTTAGCCTGTTTGTAGGACAGGTGATGATAACCAGCGCTAGTTCAACAGACCGTAGTAGACTTTCAGACACAAAGAGACGCGGAGTCAAGGAGCTCAGTTTACTTGCAAGGAGAGTGATTCAGAGAGACCGTGTTTAAGGGTCAGTCCAAATGGATCTGAAGTTCCACTCTCCAAGTCAGCCTTTATTCTAACAGAATGGAAAAAGGCGGAGACAGTTTTTCATGAGGAAGTGCAGTCATGGGAAAGTCATCATGAGCAGTTTCTCTGCTGGGCGATTCAGACAACACAATGACAGGAAGTGACAGGAAGCGGACGCCCAGCTGAAACTGAAGATAAGGGGTGGACAATGGGTGAGAAAAAGTTCATGCACAGAACCCAGAGTAAAAGGGTGTACAAGGTTCATGGTGTACAAGGTTCATATACAGAGCCCAGAGTAAAAGGGTGTACAAGGTTCATGGTGTACAAGGTTCATGGTGTACAAGGTTCATATACAGAGCCCAGAGTAAAAGGGTGTAGAGTTTTACACAGTGATACAAAGAATTATATAGAACATTTAACTCTATCATTTTATCATTTATGAAAACATCGTCTTTAACTCTAACATTTCCCTGCTGTTTTTCATATTTTATCACGATACAAACATCCGTCTCTTTATTCAGGTAGAGCTATCTTGTTTCCACATTTTCTAGTTCAACCGTCATTCAACGTCGCCGTACAGATCACAGACATGAATATTCATTTTTCTCAATTTGGGTTAGAGGCTGGTACTTCGGTTCCATCATAATCTCTCGAGTCAACATTTGTTGTACAAATATTCCTGAAATCAGTTTGTTGGTCATAGCTTTGAAGCAGGGGAAGACACAACAAACGAGCACAGCCAGAAATATCATTACAACAAAGAAAATCATTAGTCCTTTTACTAATAGTTGTTTCATGCCTCCCAGGTTCAGCCAATCCAACCATCCCCACGCATTCTGATCAGTGTGGGATGTTGTCAGGATGTGTTGCAAGTCACGGAGTCGGTTCAAAGCGTCAGTCATATTGGGCAAGTGTAAGTTGTCTGTGATGTAAGTGCAGCATGTGGTGTTAAGCATCACACATGTTCCTCCTGCCACTGCAGTCAATAGGTCAAGAGCCATTCTGTTCTGGAGTACCATCAGTCTGATCTGATCGATTTCGCGGTTCTGGGCTTCGTTTATCGTAAGGGATGCATTTACAAATGTCTCTAATTGATAGTTCAGGGTTTCTATGCGCAGGGAATGCTTCCCTATCCCTATCCCGGGGAACAATGCAAGTACAATCTTTTGACTAGTAGTCCAAAGTTTCTTGTCATCTGGGACATCACTGCCCCAGATTGGGTCGTGTGCCTGGACTTGGGCGTCTCGTTTGGTTCGTCGGGAGGAGATGTCATGGGTCATGATGTAAGTGTGTTCTGATAGGACAACGGGAGCACACACCCCGGCCCAGTTATCTGGGAGATGAGTGTATGCCTTATTCCCACAGACCCAATATACTGTACTGGCCGAGTGCCATTTCTAGGGAAATCGTTCATTCTCGACCATTCTTGAACCATTCTTGAACCTTTAAGGCTCTCATCGAGATCCGGATCGAGCTGTACTCTGCCCTTTCCTATAATGTACTGTGATCTTGTCTCTGGTATTCCTATAATGTACTCTGATATTATTGTCTCTGGTATTGTCCAAGTAATTTGGCATCTTATCTTAGGGAGTTTCCCTAGAGGAATTGTTCCTTTCTTCCTAGTAAAGCAGTTAGCGAGCTCGACCCCAGGTTCGAATCTAACTAGAGGGGTCAAGAGTGGTTTGGGCAAATGGAGATGCAAGGGGAGCGTTTCTGCGCATAGGGGCCTAATGTTCCAGAAATATGGGGATTTGTCTTTTCCACTTATTCTGCTTATGAGGCACTCTGTTTGTCGACTTGAGAGCGGAACCACCCACAGAGTGGGGTGGCTGGCTGAGACAGGCAAATGAGAGCAAACATAACAGTCAGTCATATTCCTATTCTGCGCCTGTCTGTGAGCATATTTGTACCATGTGTTAGTCAGAAAAGGGTGTGTGGCGGTGTCTGTGTCTTGTGTTAGGTCAGCCAGATATCGTCGTGTTCGTGTATTAATATCAGTATCTTGCTCTGGAGTCTGTCCTATGATTAACAGAGTGAGGCCTAAGGCCAGGAACACCATTGTCCAAAAAAGATGTGGTCCCCTCATTCTAAGAGGTAGTGGATCTGGAGAATTCTTCACCGGTTTGAGACGTACCGTCCACTACCAGGACGGCCCCCTTTGTAGCCGGACTTCCACCACTACCCGTCGTTCGAGGGGAACAATGTCACTTTCTTACAATGGCTTTGGTGTATCCACGTATCTCGTTCTGCGATCTTGACAGCAGTTGGGGTGCTCAACAGTACTTCAAATGGCCCAACCCACCGCGGGCTGTGCCAATGTTTTCTCTTTATTTCTTTGATGAGGATCTGGTCACCAGGTTGTAGTCTTGGATCCTGTAGGGAGACAGAAAGGTCTGGCAGATTATTTGTTCTGGCTATTTCCTGTTTCCTAAATAGCTGGGTCATCCACGTGGCCAGTGTGTTTTCCGTTTCTGCCAAATCTACTTCCCTAATGTCGTCTACTATGGGTAGTCTAAACCTTCTCCCATTTACTATTTCAAATGGGGACAGACCCGTAGGTGTCGGTGTTATTCTCATGTATGTTTCCACTAGAGAAACACACTCTTCCCACCTTCGCCCCGTTTCTTCCATTGCTTTCTTAAGTCTTAGTTTTATTGTGCCGTTTGTTCTTTCTAACAATCCTGCACTTTGAGGGTGATAGGAACAGTGATTCTTTAGTTCAATGTCCAGGTGTTTGGACACGTGTTTGATCAATTCGTTCACGAAATGTGAGCCATTATCACTATATATTCTTTCTGGGATGCCGTGGTTTGGAATGATGCGGTTACATATGGCTTTGGCCACTGTAAGTGCATCATTCGTTTTTGAGGGTACTATTTCAACCCATTTTGACATTGGACAGATGAGGGTCAAACAGTATCTGTACTTGTTTGGCCCAGAGCTGTGGAGTTCGATAAAATCCATATGCATGTGTTGAAATGGATGTTTTGCAGAGGGGAACTTGCCCCTCTTTGGTCTTTCATTTCCTTGTGAATTATGTTTGCAGCAGGTCATACACGATCTACAAAAGTTTTTTGAAAATTGTGTGTAATTATATGTGTGAAAATGTTCATTAATCCTGTTAATCATCCCTGCTGTTGATACGTGGCAAACCCCATGTATCAAATGAGCTGCTGTTTTGTAGAGACTCTGTGGTAAAACAATTTTCCCATTTATTCTATAAACTTTGTCCGTCCCTAGGACTGCGTTGTCTCTAGCCCATTTAATTTTTTCTTTGTCTGATGCATTGTTCTGCATGTCTATAATAACTTCAAATGGTATTGGCTGCGGAAGTGGTTTTGTGTTGACGAGAATCTCAGTTCCGTATTTACCCGCAGCTGCTTCTTTTGCTGTTCTGTCTGCAAAATCATTTCCTTTCGATGTTCTGTCTGTTCCTTTGGTGTGTGCAGCGCATTTGCATATAGCTAGGGAGCGAGGTAGCAGAACTACTTCCAGTAATTTGGTCAGCAGTTCTGAGTGTGTTATGGATTTTCCTGTAGAGGTTTTCATTCCTCTCCTAGCCCATTGTGCAGCGAAGGTGTGTGTCGCTGAATATGCATATTGGCTATCGGTGTATAATGTGATGTCTATTCCTTTGGCTGCTACACATGCTTTTGTTAATGCTACTAATTCAGCTGCTTGAGCTGAATGTGAGTGTGGTAGTTTGCCAGCTTTGATGATTGATGTGTCTGATACTACAGCGTATCCTGTCATGTTCTGTCCTGTCAGTGACTTTGAGCAAGACCCATCCACATACCACACTTCTCCTTTCCCTAGTGCAGTATCTTTTAGGTCTCGCCGTGGTTTGCAAGTTTGTTCTGTTTGCTCTTTACACGAATGGGGGTTTCCATCATCTGGGGTGGGCATCAGTGTAGCGGGGTTTAACACTGTGCACCGTTCTATGCTGATGTGAGGTTGTGACAGTAGCGTGGCTGTCAGAGCGAGGAAACGAGCTGGTGAGAGGAACGCCATTTTTGTTTCATTCAGCAACATGGAGACAGCGTGCGGTACTAATAACCTCAACGGGTGGAACAGGACTATTTCTGCCGTGCACTGTACTGCCATTGCTGCCGCGCAGACAGCCTGAACGCACGGTGGAAGTGCCAATGATACTGGGTCTAATCGTTTAGAGTAGAACCCAATGGGTTGCTGTTTTTCTCCATGTTTTTGAGTCAATACTGAGGTCATAAATCCTTGTTTGCAATCTACCATCTGAGTAAATGGTTTCCCATAGTCTGGTAATGCGAGTACGGAGGAGCTTACTAGACTTTGTTTTAGTGTATTAAATGCGTCTAATGCTTCCGTGTTCCAATCGAGTTTATCGCTCATTTTTAATGTGTCTGTGTATATCAGATTCAGCAGGGGTTGGGTGATGGCGGCATATTCCGCCACCCAAGCCCTGCAGTAGTTTGTCATTCCTAAGAACTGCATCATTTGTTTCTTAGTCTGTGGTTGTGGTGTTGCCGTCATTGATGTTTTTCTGTCTGGGTTAATGCGACGCCCTTCTTTGTTTAATGTGTGTCCTAAGAACACAACTGCTTCTTGACATATTTGCAGTTTCGATTTCGATACTTTACTTCCTGTTTTTTCCAGATGCTGTAGCAACTGGATCGTGACGGCCATACATTCCTGTTTGGTGGGGGCGGCCACCAGCAGGTCGTCTACATATTGCAGAATCTGTGAGGACTCTGGAATATGAAGGTCCGCCAGGCAATTTTGCATTGCCTGGTGGAAAATCATTGGACTTTCAGACCACCCTTGTGGCATGCGTGTGTATGTGTATTTTTTGTGTTCGTATGTAAATGCGAACCACCCCTGTGAATCTTTATCCACTGGGATGGAGAAGAACGCATTGCTAAGGTCTATAACAGAGAAGTATGTTTGTCCTGCAAATAAACTGTTTAGTAGAATGTGAGGATCTGCTACGACTGCAGCCGCGCCCTGTGTGGCTTGGTTTACAGCTCGGAGATCCTGCACCATTCTCCATGACGTTTGGTCTGCCTTTTTTACAGGAAATATTGGTGTATTGCATTCTGCGTCGGGGCATTCCCTAAGAATGCCTGCTTTTATCATGTCCTGTATAACTGGTTTGATACCTATGCGGGCGTCGTCTTTTAATGGGTATTGTCTGACATTGGGTCGATAAGTTGATTTGGCTTTGACCCGTACTGGTTTTACTTTAAAAATTAATCCCACATCGGTCTTTCCTTTGGACCAGAGGCTATCTGGAATTGATTGATTGATTGATTGATTGAAAACCTTTATTGTCCCCAATGGGGAAATTTTGTTGTCAAACAGCTCAGTTAGGGCAGAAAACATTCAGTACAGAAAACAGAAAAACATTCAATAAAATACATAAAACAGTGCAGGCTCAATAAGTAAAAAGTTCCAAAAGTTCCATCTCCAGGTCTCCCCCACCCTGCGGGGCCTGGTTGTAGAGTCGGAGTGCAGCTGGAATAAAGGACTGTCCAAATCTTTTTGTACTTTGACGGGGGAGAACAAATCTGTGGCTGAACTTGCTCCTCATCCCTGCCAGCTCGCAGTACATCGGGTGGGAGGGATTGGCCAGCATGGCCGCCAGTTTTTTCCCCATCCTCTGTTCTGCCACCACCTCTAGGCTGTCCAGCCCGGTCCCCACCACAGAGCTGGCCTTCTTCACCAGTTTGTTTAGCTTCGCAGCATCCCTGGCACAGATGTTTCCACCCCAGCAGGCCACGGCGAAGAACAGAACGCTGGCAACCACCGACTGATAAAACATTTGCAGCAGCTTGTTGCAGACACCGAAAGACCTCAGCCTTCTCAGGAAAAACAGTCTGCTCTGCCCTTTCCTGAGAAGAGCCTCGGTGTTGTCAGTCCAGTCCAGTTTGTTATTAATTTGTACTCCCAGGTACCTGTAGGAGTCCACCCTCTCGACTTCCACCCCCTTGATGGTGATGGGGGCTGGGGTCCTTCTCTTCCTCCTAAAATCCACCACCAACTCCTTTGTTTTGCTGGTGTTAAGCAAAAGGTAGTTGGTGTCGCACCACTGCACGAAGCTCTCCACCAGGGCCCTGTACTCCTCATCCCTGTCGTCTGTGATGTAACCGACGATAGAGGAGTCATCCGAAAACTTCTGCAGGTGGCACTGGTCGGAGCTAAACTGGAAGTCGGAGGTATAGAGGGTGAAGAGAAAGGGTGACAGAACAGTTCCCTGGGGGGCACCGGTGTTGCACACCACCACCTCAGACTGACAGCCCTGCAGTCTCACATACTGACGCCTGTCTGTGAGGTAGTTGTGGATCCAAGCCGTCAGGGAGTCCTCCACACACATCACTGCTAGTTTGTCAGCCAGCAGTGATGGCTTGATAGTGTTAAATGCTCACTTTAAGTGCATTCTCAGCCTCTGCACTTAATAGTATTTTTTGTTATTCGTCCAAATTCGTGTGTGGTGTCATTGTTGTAACCCATGCTAGGCTTTTTCGTTCTATATTTTGGTATCGCTGCCAGCCCGGTTTCTCACTCATGTCTTCCCACCCCTGACATATGCTTGCTACCTGCCGAGTGAAACTACCCAGCTGCTTCCACTCGGTACCTGGACCAATAGCAAGTGAGAGGTGGGGATACTGAGTCGAGCCCAGCAGTTTCGTTGCCTCTGGGGTTAGCGAGGTTGAAACTGCTGCGTTTCCTAGCTCGTCTTGGTAGAGGTAGCTAAGAACTGTTCTCTGTGGCCCCATTCTATCGAATAGGGCTTGATAGGGCGGGTCAGGCCCTGGCTTTTTAGCATATCTAAGGGTGATATGCAGTTCTGTTGGTTTCATTCTGGTCTGTCCCTCTCGTGGGGATACATAACTAATCAACGTTTTGGCCGTTTCAGTTGGGGCTGGATGTGGTAGTTTGAGGGACCAGAAATAGTGCGGTTGTCCTAACCCATGTCGCACCATTAACTGGTCTTCTGCTCTTTCAGTTGGTCCTACTGCACGTACTCCTCCAGCTACTGGTATAAGTCTAAGTTTTAGTAGGCATATGCCATCTCTCCCTAGGAGATTTACTGGACAGTCTGGAATTAGTGAGAACGATAATTTACCCTCTATACCGGAGAGAGGGTCGATTATGTCTAAGGGTTGTGATACTTGATGTCTGCTAATTTGACCATTTGCTGATTTAACGCAGTGTTCTGTTATTGCTGGCCACATATTTGCCAATTCTACTGTAACCACAGAGGAGTCCGCCCCTGTGTCACATAAGAATACGATGCTTTTTCCTTCTATTTTTATTCTTCTCATTGGTTTAATTTTGTTATATGAGAGCGACCAATTTGTCATTACTTCTGAAATGTCCAATAGGGGTGTGTCGCCTGTTTTTTTTAGGTTGTAAGCCTGTGTCTGACCAGTCTGAGTCTGAGTCTGATCCCTGACCGTCTAGTCAGTGTTGTTGTTGGTGGACAAAATGTCCCTCATTGTTGTTGTATCCCTGTCCCCCCCGGTTGGCCCCCTGTTGGTTCTGTTGTTGATATCCCTGTTGGTTATCCCCCCGTCTGTCTTGTCTGTGGTTTTGGCACTCTCTGGCCATGTGGCCTTCTTGTCCACAATTATAACAGAGGAATTTCCCATCTTTATTTAAGCCCGTTCTTTTTTGATTTCCCCCCCCCTCTCTGTTTTGTCCCTTGTGTCCTTTGTACTGATTGTTTCCTCCCCCACCCTGGTTGTGATTCCCTTTATTTTGATTCCCTTGGTTGTTCCTATTTCCGCCTGAGTTCCCTCCCACATAACAACATATTTCTGTCCCGTCCTCTGTCTCTAGCATCAGCTGATTTCTCTTTTTGTCTTTCTTTCGTCTGAGATCCTCCACTGCATGCTCTGCATAGTTCATGCATTCTGTCACTCCACCAGTCTTGTGGTTTATATTATGCTTCCTA